>NW_006921612.1:13418005-13424786 GCF_000298275.1 Orycteropus afer afer | reverse complement strand
GCCCAGTTGGGGATCTCTGGTTTGGGCAGGATCTAGTCCAGTGGCCCTCTTTGCTGCATTTGAAACACAATCCTGGAGGAGGCTCAAGTTTACCTCTCCATGGTTCTGGGGGAAGTTTGAGGGTGAGTTTACTTCTTGGGGTCTGTCTCACAGAGTCTTGAAGAGTAGTAGCAAGGAGATGGGCCTTTGCCTGATCTCATCTGTGTATTTGTAATCTTAATTCCTTGTTGAAAGAACATTAAAGATTTTAAAGTTGAGGTTGAGAAGGTCTTTTTAAAGAGTTTGGAAGCCTTTATCTAATTTTTGGAATCTATGGTGTATGTCTGGAGCTGACTGCAAGAGGAAATACATGTTAAGGAGTAGCACTCCCTCTTGAGAAGTTGGGTTAAGGTTGATGTATTTTGGTAAAGTGTCTGCAAGACAGGTTAGAAAGAGGGCCAGGTTTTCCTCAGGGACTTGGGTAATTTCTTTAAGTTTGTCATAGTTATCTGCCTTATGTGCCACCTTTCTCAGGCCAAGAAAAAGACTGGTGAGTTTGTGGCTCTAGTATCATTTGTCAGAGAGGAAATCTATCTGATAGTCCCAACTAGGATCGATTCAAGGGACAGCTACAGAACCTAAGGCATGAGTTGTGTCTTGTCTGTGAAGTTGGTCTCCATGAGCCTGAGTTGCCAGCCAGATGTGTTCCTTTTCATCTAGGATGAAGGAAGAGCTTAAACTGATATAAATATTATGTTAGGTGAGATTATAAGACTGGCTGATACATTTAATTTTTTATATATATATAAGTAATGGGGTCAGTTGAAAAGGAACCAAGGCTCTTTTCACTTTGGGACAGGTCAGACGTAGAGAAAGGAACATGAACATGGACAATGCCTTCAGCTCTGGTTACTTTTCAAAAGGAAAGGATGGAACCTGTGGGTTGAGTGGCTTGAGAACAAGCGTGGTGAAGGGAAAAGGAGGCAGAAGGAGCGGTGTCCAAAGGAGGAGTGGGAGGAACATAGGAGGGGCTCCACCAGAGAAGGTGGTGGAGAGCGATCGGCTGGGTCGAAACAGGGTTCCGGTTTGGGGATGGAATCAGTGGAGGTTTAGAAAGGAGAAGGAGAATTTGGTATGTAGAGCAAGAGTGAGAGAGAGAGACAATTGTGGAGTGTGAAGAAGCCTTGGACATACAGAAGTTCAGACCATTTTCCATTGCATTGACATAAATTGTACAAGTCACAGAGGGCATTAAAATTGAAAGTGCCATTTTTGTGCTAGTGAGAATCATTGTCTAATTTATATTGTTGCCAGACAGTATTGCAAAAGATAGTGAGGCACTTAGAGTGCAGTTCAGTAGATAATTTTAGCTCCTTAAGAGTTTTAGGAGGCACCCTAAAGGGGTATCTTTTGGCACGTATGATTGTGAATTACCTCTAGGTGTTTTAGGAGTGAAAAGTGACAAATAACCTCTAGAATATTGATCCATGTGACGAGTGTGCCCTGCACGGAGAGCTATATCTGGAGCGAGACAGAGGCAGAGGCCTCTGATTAGGCATCCCCAATCAGTGACAATACCTGGGAGGTCCTGGACCCCTGGAGACTGAAGTGGGGAAGATTTCTGGCCTAGTGCTAGAACTTTTCAGAGAGGCAAATCAGAAATCTTGGAGAGAGAGACAAGATGTCACTTACCAGGAATGAGCTAGCTGGTGGTACATGTAACGTCAGCAATGGAAGGGTGAGACTGTGTCTAGATTTCTCTCAACATCCCGGGTTTCAGTACCAAAATGTAAGGTTTGGTGCTAGGAGAGAGAAATCAGGGCAGTAGAATTTTGAAAGAAAGTTTATTAAAGTATCTGCATGCAGATGGGCTGAAACTGAAATGGTGTCAGCTTAGGCTGAGCTCAACAATGCATCAGCCCTGAGCTGGGGAAGTTGGCAGGCTCAAGTAGGGTGGCAAGAAGTTTATCAGCAGTTCTGTTGTGGGAGAGCAGACCATGGCTGTATTGGTAGCAATAGTCAAGACAGCGTATGTTCACTGTGTTCTTGGAACTGTAAGCTTCAGTCGTTCTTTGTGGTTCTGTCTTGTCGACCCAGTTCTCAGAACTGTGACCCATAGTGGTTGTGACTGCTGTCCTGTTATTCAATTTCATTTTTGGAGAGAAAAAGTATTAAGTTTAAAGCATAAAAATAACATGAAAATTCTAAGTCAAGGCTTCTATCTATCAATACGGAAATTAATACAATATTAAACCACCCAGGGCAAGGAACCAAGAGCCAAATCAGAAAATATCTACATTCACACGTTAATGAAGATGCAACTTACCAAAACTTATGGGATGCAGTAAATGCAGTGCTCAAAGAGAAATGAATAGCAGCAAATACCTACATTAAAAAAGAAGAAAGATCACAAATAAATAACTGAGCTCTACCATTTATGAAGGAGCTCTAGTGGTGTAGTGGATACAAAATTTGACTGCTAACTGGAAGGTCAAAATTTCAAACCCATCAGCAGCTCCAGGGAAGGAAGATAGGTAATCTACTTCTGTAAAGATTTACAGCCTCAGAAACCCAATGGGGGTGGCTATGAGTCAGAAACAACTCGATGGCAGTGAGTTTTGACGCCCCCCCCACTCCGCTACTATTTATGGAACAAGAGAAAGGGAAGCAAACTAAGTGCAAAGATACCAGAGGCAGGAAAGGACAAAGATCACAGTAGAAATAAATAAAATGGAAGTTTTTTCCTTTTTTTAAGATCAAGAAAATTGACAAAACTTTAGCTAGTTATACAAAGAATAAAATGAAAGAAGATGCAAATAACTGAAATCAGAAATGACAGTGGAGAGAGTAAAATTGATCCTATAAAATAAAAAGATAAAAAAAAAAAGAATACTAATTACAGTTGTACACCAACAAATTAGATAAGGTAAATGTAAAAATTTCTAGCAACACATAAATACTTAAAATGACTCAGGAAAAAAATAGAATATCTCTACAAACTCTTAATAAGTGAAGAAATTGGATAGGGGTAACCAAAAATCTATCGACAAAAAAAGAATCCTGGATGATATGGCTTGACTGGAGAATTCCACCAAACATTTATAAAAGAATATATACCAATCTTTCTTAAACTCCTCTAAAAATTGGAAGAGTAGGAACATTTTCTAATTATTTCTGTAAGGCCAACATTACCCTCATACAAAGGTCAGACGAAGATACCACAAGAACAAAAATCTACAAATCAATATCCTTTATAAATACAGATAGAAACATCTTCAACAATGTATTAGCAAGTCAAATTAAACATGGGAGCTCTGGTAGCATAGTGGCTAAGACACTTGCCTGCTAACCAGACGGCTGGCGGTTCAAACCCACCAGCCACTCCTCGGAAGGAAGGTTGGGCAATCCTACTTCCGTAGTGATACTGCCTCGGAAACCCAAGGAGGGGTCGCTATGAGTCGGGTTTGACTCGACGGCAAACAACAACAACAACAACAAGGATGATATACCATGGCTAAGTGGTATTTATTCCAGGAATGCTAGGTAGTTCAACATTATGATGATCAATATAACAAACTACAGTTATAAATGAAAGAAAAGGAACACATGATCATCTCAATCAAAGCAGAAACAGCATTTGACAAAATCCAATATTCTTCCATTATAAAAACACTCAAGAAACTAGAAATAAAAGAGACATTTCACACATTATATGGGGCTTTTATGAACAGCCCATAGCTAACGTCATACTCAATTGCAAAAGACTGAGAGCTTTCTGCTTAAGATCAGATACAAGACCAGGATTCCTGTTCTCATCACTGCTATTTAATATTGTACTGGAAGTTCTAGTCTAAGAAATTAGGTGAAATAAACATATCCAAATCAGGGAGGAGGAAACAAAATTTCTCTATTAGCAGATGGCATGGTTCTTTATATAGAGAAAATCTAAAAGGATCCACAAGAAAGCTACTGGAAATAATAAATGAATCTAGCAAACTGGCAAGGTACAAGATCAACACACAAAAATCAGCTAAGTTTCTACCACCTGTCAATTTGCAAACTCTGGTGGTTTGAATGTTGCTGTGATACTGGAAGTTATGTCCCTAGTATTTCAATACCAGCAGGATCATCCATTGTAGACAGGTTTCAGCAGAGAATTCAGACTAAAATAGACTAGGAAAAAAGAACTAGTGATCTCATTCCATAAATTAGTCAATGAAAACCTCATGGCTCACAATATGACACTGTCTGACTTGCTTGATTTGGACACATCATCAGAAGAAATCACTGCAGAAGACCATAGTGTTTGATAAAGTTGGGGACTGGTGAGGATGTGGGATACTCTCAGAAAGGAGTGGCACAGTAGCCTTAGCAACACACTTGAATGTGGCAGTGATTGTGAGGATGATGCCATATTGAGCAATATGTTATTCTGTTATGCATAAGGTAACCATGAGTCACAGTCAATGCAACAGCGGGTATCTATCTGTCTCTATACACCAGCAATACAAAAGGAAGGTAAGGAAAAAATTTTATTTATAACAGAATTTAATAGAATTAAATATGTAGTAATAAAGATGAAAGGGGAAAGACTTGTACACTATGAAATATTACTGACAGAAATTAAAGAAATAAATGGAAAGACATCCTGTGTTCATGTATTTGAAGACTCAATATTGTTAAGATGTCAATACTATCCAAAGTCATATTGACATATTCAATACAATCTTTATCAAAATTCCAATAGCCTTCTTTGCATAAATGGAAATGCCACTCTTCAAATTCATATAGAATCTCAAGAAGGCCTGACCAACCAAAGAATCTTGAAAAATAAAAATAAAATAGGACTCACACTTTCTGAATTGAAACGTATTATATAGTTACCATAATCAAAATAGTGTCTTACTTGCTTTAGGATCAACATATATACCAATGGAATAGAACTGATATTTATATGTGTAGACAATTAATTTTCAGCAACTGGTAATCTACTTCTATAGTGATGTTGTTGTTGTTGTTGTTGTTGTTATTTGCTGTTGAGTCGGCCCCGACTCATACCACCTTGGAAACCCAAGGAGGGGAAGCTATGAGTTGGATCTGACTTAACAGCAGGGGCTTTGGTTTTGATTTGGTGTCAATTTTATTTAATGGGGACAGAATAGTCTCATCATATGCAAAAGAATGAAGGTGAACCCATAAACCTGTTGCCATAGAGTCAAATCCTCCTCACAGTGATCCTATAGGACTGAGTAGAACTGCCCTACAGAATTTCCAAGGTTCTAAATCTTTACAGAAGCTAATTACCACATCTTTTACCCACAAAGCAGTTAGTCGCTTACAACCATCAACCTTTCTTTTAGTAGCTGAGCACTCAACAACTTACTTTATACTCCATAAAATATTAACTCAAAAAAGATCATGAACTATATAATAACTAAAACCATAAAACCCTTAGAACAAAACACAACAACGTTTCAGCATCTAGCTTGTGATGATGCATTCTTAGATTCCAAAAGCAAGAGCAACAAAAGAAAATATAGGTAAAATAGACTTCATTAAAATTAAAAACTTTTGTGTATCAGACTTTACCAATAAAGTGAAGCAACTGTTTACAGAATGAAAGAAAATATTTGCAAATAATTTATCTGATAAGAGTTTACTATCCAGAATATTTGTGTATTCTGGATATTAAATATATATATGTATGTATATATATTCTGGATATTACATATATATTCTGGATATTAAATACATATATACTGGATATTACATACATATTCTGGATATTAAATATATTCTTGATATTAAATATATACATTCTGGATATCGAACTCTTATCAGATACATGATTAGCAAATATTTTCTTTGTACTCTGTAGGTGGTTGCTTCATTTTATTGATAAAGTCTTTTGATTCACAAAAATTTTTAATTTTGGTGAAGTCCATTTTATTTATTTTGTCTTTTGTTGCTCTTTGTGCACTGCCTAAGGCACTTGATTGCTAACCAGAAGGTTGACGGCTCGAACCCACCAGCACCTTCACAGAAGAAAGACACAACAATCTAATTCTGTAAAGATCCACTACCTCAGAAACCCAGTGGGGGTTGCTATAAATAGGAATAGACTCTCCCTATATAAAATCCTACAATTCATTAAAAAAAAAAATCAAAAATTGTGCAAAGGACTTGAATGGATATTTCACCAAACACAGTTTACAAATATACCAATAAGCACATGGAAAAATGTTCAGTATCATTAGTTATCAGGGAAATCAAAATCAAAATCACAAGGAGCTATATCACACTCATTAAGGTAAATATAATCAGAGAAATGGAATATAATAAGTATTAGAGACCATGCAGAGAAATTGGAACCCTTATCCATTTTTTATAAGAATGTAAAATGATGCAGCTTCTGTGATCAGTTTAGTTGTTTCTCAAAAAGTAAAATGTGGAGTTACCATATAACTCAGCAATTCCACTCCTAAATATATACCCCAAAGATTTAAAATCAAGGACTGAAACAGGTACCTGTTACACCAACATTAATTGCAGGATTATTTGTAGTAGCCAAAAGGTAGAAACAACTATTGTGTCCAAAAAAAGATGAACAGATAAATAAAATGTGGTATATTCATATACAGGAGTATTATGCAGCCATAAAGAGAAATAAAGTTGATATACACTATAATATAAATAGTGGTAATGGTTACATAACATGGTGAATATAATTAATGTCACTGAATTGTACAAGTATAAATTGTTGAAATGACAGATGTTTTGTTTTACATATGTGTGTGTGTGT
>NW_006921612.1:13412592-13417562 GCF_000298275.1 Orycteropus afer afer | reverse complement strand
TATATAAATGATATTTTGAAAAATCATTTGAAAAAATCTCACAAATACATTTTTTACAGTTCTGGAAGTTAGAAGTCCAAAATAAAAGTGTTATGGCAGCTGTATTTCTCTTAAGTCTTCAGAAGAGAATCTTATTTTCTAGCTCTGGTAGCATAGTGCCTAAGGCATTTGACTGCTAATCAGAAGGCTGGAGGTTCAAACCCACCAGGCACTCCCCAGGAGAAAGGTTGGACAATCTAATTTCATAGTGATACTGCCTCAGAAACCCAAGGAGTGCTCACTGTGGGTCGGATCCTACTCTCTGGCACGTAACAACAACAGAGGTCATTTGCATTCTTTATTTTGTGACCCCTACCTTTCATCATTCCAAACATTTGCTTTTGTTATCACATTTACCATTGACTCTGATCTCCTTTTCCTCCTCATATAAGGACTCTTATTATTACATTGGGTCCACCTGAATAATCCAAGATTGTCTTTCACATCTCAGATTTCTTAACTTAATCACATTGGCAAAAGGCCCTCATTCCTTTTACCTTACATATCCACTGTCATTGAGGCAATTCTGACTTATAGCAACCATCATTGGATTTCCAAGGCAGTAAATCTTTACAGAAGTAGATTACCCATCTTCCTTCTGCTGAGTGGATCGTGGGCTTGAACCAACAACCTTCTGATTGGCTGTCAAATGTGGTAGGTGCTACACTACCAGAGCCCCTTCCTTTTCTCATGAGTTACAGATTCACAGTTATATGAGTTACAGATTCACAGTTTCCAGAGATTAGGATTAGATTGGAAGGCTATGCTATTATTTGGACTATCACACACACACAAAATATATATATATATATATTATTAGTATAAAAATGCAGGAAGTGGCTCTTTGTAGGTTGGGGACCAATGAAATACTCACACTAGGGTGTTCCTAGGGACCCAGTAAAATTATATTTCTTGATGTAGGTGATGGTTGCAATGATGCTTACATTTTAATTATTCCTTCAATTGGAAAGGCATATTTAACACATTTTTATATAGGTATGTTATACTTTACAATTTAAAAAAAATGTATAAAAGAAAAAGTGATGAGAGCCATTGTACATGCACATCTCCCATGCTTTGATACAGATCTGTTTTGTTTTTGTTTTTAATGGTTGGTGAAGGAGTGCTTCCTTCAGAGAAGGATCAAAGGCATGTGCACAGATGGGAAATCTATGGTATATTTCAGACATTCCCACGAGAGTGCATTTTTATTAATAGTGTCTTTTCTTTGAAATGTTGGTAGAAGTTGTTGTTGTTGTTATGTGCCGTCAAGTCAGACCCGACTTATAGTGACCCCTCCTTGGGTTTCTGAGGCAGTATCACTACAGAAGTAGATCTCCCCATCTTCCTTCTGAATTAAATTCATTAGAGGCTTTATTATGCTTTATCTCTATGTCCAACATTCATACATTCCATATTATTCAAGCAGAAAACTAAGACATACTGTTTGACAAATATGATTTAGTCTATAAAGATTAATGGGCAGAATATTGGAAATGACAGAAACATCCTATAAGCTCATAACAGAGATTCCCCACAGGTATTAATTTAATAAAAATAAATTTATCATTTCTAGATATTCTTTATTCATCATATTCATCTTTATAATTACTTGAAAATATATTATTTTCATTTATATTTAGAGACACAAAAACTCAGGGTGTTAAATGACCTCCAATAAGCTCTATGTCTTGTTTTAATTAAGGTTAGTATTCATTTGTTGATTATAAAATCCTTACTTTTCTCATGTTGCCAATACCATATCAAAACTTGATTCAAATATTTCTGGCTTCTTCATGATTATTGATCTCTTTTCTAAAGGATCTCAATATTGTCTGTCTCTAGAGCCTTTGTGTGACAACAATGCTGCCAGCCTCTGAAAAGTCTCTATACTCAGTTCTTTATCATGGTCTCAGTTGTTATATTTATGTAACTCAGACTCTCATCTCCGTTCTCTGGTCTACCTTTAATCTGCAATTCTAGCAGAGTGTAAAATCCCAACTATTATCTTATTACAAGCATATCTGTCTCCTTTATGGAGCTTGATGAATTGTGATAATGATTAACATGTAACAGATCAACTTAAAAATATAATTTAATTTAAATATTTACCATACAATGAGGGAGCTCTGATGGCATAGTGCCTAAGGCATTCCACTGCTAGCCAGAAGGCTGGTGTTTCAAACTCATCAGCCACTCCTCAGAAGGAAGCCTGAACAATCTACTTCTGTAGAGGTACTTCCTCAGAAACCAAAGGAGTGGTAGCTATGAATCGGAAAATGACTTGACAGCATTAATGTCAACATACTAAGTATATAAAATACATCCTAGACGTTTAAAAAAAAATGTATTTGGCAATGTCACTAAACATAATTTTAAAAAAATGTAACAGGTGAAATTAGAATATTTAATATTATTATTACAATGAAGAGAGCTATTACATATCATCAGTGAGGGAATCCGAGGGACAAAAACAAGCTATAGGATTATTATAGAAAGGTCAAAGATGGAAAGGACTTTGAACATTACCCAGTCCAGACCTTTCTCCTTAAAGTTTTGGAAATTATGCTCAAAAAAGGGGTATCAGCCAATTAATGAAAAAGTAGGATTAGAAATTATTATTATTATTATTTGTTGTTGTTGCTTTTATTTTTTTCCTCTCCCATCCTAGTCCTAGGCATTTCATCATCCACACAGTTCCCACAGCTTATCTGAGGTGTAAGGAGTACATGATGTTTCTAACTTGCTTAAAAAATGTTTGATGACCACCTGTTTTCCATGGAATAAAACCCAGATTCCTCGGCATGATTATCCAATTCCTTCAATACGTTCATCTCCAGCACATTGCATAGAAATCACACCTGACTTATCAAACTGTAAGATAATAACCTCCTGTTTCTTCAAGCCATCCAATTTGTGGTATATTCTTGTCAGAGCGGCACTAGGTAACCAAAACAGTTACGTTGTCAGAAGGGACCATTCCCTGGAGACGGATATCATGCTTGGTAAAGTGGAAGGTCAATGAAAATTGAGAAGACCCTCAATTAGATAGAATAACACAGTGGCTGCCATGATGGCCTCAGGTATAGCAAGTATTGTGAGGCTGGCACAGGACTGGGCCATGTTTCATTCTTGTACATAGAGTCGCTATGAGTTGGAGCCAACTCAACAGCACCTAACAATAACAACAGCAGATACCTTTACTAGTTACCTTCCTTCTAAGGAGAATTCTGACTGACTTCTTCCAAGAGAGATATATTTGTTCTTCTGGCAATCCATGGTATATTTAATATTCTCAGAAACACCATAATTGAAAGTCACCAATTCTTCTTTGTTCTTCCTTATTCATTGTTCAGCTTTCACATGCATCTGAGTAAATTAGAAATACCATGGTTTGGGTCAGGCATACTTTAGTCCTCAAAGTGACATCTTTGTTTTTCTGATGTCTGGACTGCTACTTCCATGGTTGTTGATTGTGAATCCAAATAAAATGAAACCCTTGAGAACTTCAATATTTTCTTCCTTTATCATGATATTACTTATTGGTCCAGTTGTGAGAACTCATGTTCTCTTTATGTTGAGGTATAATCATCTTGCTCAATAAGTGCAAGTCTTCCTATGCACACATATTTATATGAGTTCATACACAAACACATTTATACACACACCTAAAGTGTGATAGTTATATATTGTCACCTTGGCTGGGCTATAGTACCTAGTTATTTAATTAAACATTAACTTAGGTGTTTCTGGGAAAACATTTATAGATGTGATTAACAACAACAATCACTTGACTTTCAATGAAGGAAATCACCATCGGTAATGTGCTGGTCCTTATCAAATAAGTTGATGGCCTTAAGAGCAAAAATGTAAGTTTCCCAGAGGAGAAAAAAATCTGCTTCAAGGCTGTAGCATCATTTCTGCTTGAGTTTCCAGTCTGCCGTACTGTCCTACAGATTTCTGACTTTCCAATCATCACAATCATGTGAGCCAATTCTTAAAAATAAATCACATACACATGCATGTATATAAACTAAAAGTACTTTTGAGAAGGTCATCTCACCAAATATGAAAAGTTTAGAAAAGAATGTCTCTCAAGTTCCTAGTGGCCTGGTGATGCTACAAAATGAAAATTCAATAATCTTATTTTAGTCTCTTATTTTCATTATTTATTCAAAAACCTAAGAGGAAGTTATTTTAAAAATGTATTTACTTTTAGGCAAAATGAAATTCATATAACATTTACAAACATTACAAAGTGGACAATTTTGTGGACTTTAGTTTCTTCAGAATGTTGTATAACAACCACCTCTTTCTACGTTCTAAATATTTTCATCACCCCAAAAGACAATCCCATACTCATTGAACAGTTACTCCCCAGTCCCTCCTCCTCCCAGCCCCTGGTAACCAACCATCTATCTTCTGTTTGCATATGTTTACCTAATCTGAGCATTTCATAAGAATTAAATTATAGAAGGTTTATTCATATTTTTGCATATATCTAACTCACCAACTCACTGCCGTCGAGTTGGATCCAACTCACGGTGACCTTTCCTTGAGTTTCCGAGCTGGTATCCTTATGGAAGTAGATTGTCCAATCTTCTTTCTGAGGAGTGGCTGGTGGGTTTGAACCATCAGCCTTTGGGTTAGCAGTCAAATGCCTTAGGCACTACACCACTAGAGCTCCCTTGTATGTATCAGTAGTAGATTTTTGTTTAAAAAATGGCCATATTAATAGGAAAGGGAATTGCTGATGGAGATAAGTGCTGCTTTTTCCCCTACTCATGAGCCAACCCCACCATGTCCAATCTAGGTTTAAAGACAATGTGAGTCAATCTGAAGCCAGAGTTCTAGCAGCCTCCAGGAAAATCTTTAACCAGAAACCTTTTAGTGTCAGCAATGCTAACAGGACTTTTGTAATTCTAAACACT
>NW_006921612.1:13409335-13412362 GCF_000298275.1 Orycteropus afer afer | reverse complement strand
AGTTAGCTAATAAACTTTCCTAGTGCATTTGCATTGTCGTGTGTTGGCATATTCCTCTCTTCCGAGCATCTCCTTTATAGCCTGGGTACAACAACAATGATTTTAAAAATACATTTCACTCATAATAATTTGTGAGAATAATTATGTTTACCAGTCAAACCCCACATGATATAGAAGCAAACACCTTGCATTAAGATTGTGGAGTTGGGTTCTAACATGCTCTGTCATTAATCAATGAACCATTTGATGCCAAATTAGTGATTTGACATTTATAGATATTGGTTTCTTTACTTTTAGATGAAAATGTCAGATTCTTTCCAGTTCTAAAATCCTGCCCTTTGTCCATTTGAATTATCTATCCCTTGGCTAATATCATCTGTTAATGTCGTCTTTATGTAATGCAAATTGAAAAAACCATAGTCAGTCAAAACCCCATTATGATCAAATAATTTGCTTGAGTTAGTTGTCTGCCTGGCCAAGGTTAAGGTTGTTACCTGAGAACCTAATGCTTGGAACTTTGATATACCTGCCCTCAAATTTTGCCGAACACACAGGGAAAAAAAAAAAGTCTTTCCAGCAGAAGAGCTTCCAGAAATGGATGTGGGAAGCCTCAGCATGACTACTACATTTACAGTCTTGTTCCATAGAGTCCCTGCCTCTGGTTCTCCTGCTAAGGGGATACATTCAAAGAGCAGCCCAGTGGAAGCTCAGATGCTAGACTCACTTTGGTAAGAGGAACATTCTCTTTAAAACATGTCACTAGAGCAGCTGGCATCTGACTCTATAGCCATCTCAGAGCCTCACTGTGTATAAACACATAATCTGCAGGCTTCCTTTACACCTGATATCTGAGGTTTTATCTACCTGAGTTTCTGTAGCACTTCCTGCAAAGACTGAAAGAGTGTTAGTCTTGACTGAGTTTATCAATAATACAATGGAGAGTAACAATGAGATCTCTCACTTGAGCATGGGGATTCAGAGTTCTCTATATTGTTTTAGATTGTATTTTTCTCACTGAGTAGTTTACACTTTACCTAGGGCTAAATTCCTGGATTGAATTGCAACTTTATAATTTCTTATACATTTCACAGGATGGAGGGAACCCAGGGAAAAAGAAAAAAAGAAAAGCAGAATCCCAGTTTGTAGATTATGAACCAAGTCATTTCATTTGGAGGTTAAAATAAAAGTTAACTGATTTTGTACTGAGTTGGCAATCAAACCAGTGAAATGGAATATATGAAAGGTATATGAAGCTTGCATTCTTGTTAATGTGAGTTCAGACATTCTTAATTTTTCTTTCATTGTGTTTCTACATTTCAAATGTAAAGAGCCCACTATTCTCACACTTAAAGACAGATCCCTGGATTATGTGAGCCTTGTATTATTACATTAATTCAGATCCTGAGCCTTGTTCAAAATCTTCTGAGCTTCCCCCTTTTACAGGATATGAATACACAGACTTATTTCTTCCTTAAGATACTTTGTTATATACTCACATTAGAAACACTCCACAGAAGCAATTTCAAGGCTGAAATCAAATTTTAACAACCAAAAAATAAAGAAAGAAAAATATTGATACCAGGAAAACACTGCTTATTAAATATAGAAAGAGTTTTTCTGAAGTCTGCCTCTTAACCATAAACAGATTTTCAACATTCCCCTCTAAAATTCTTTCAGGATATTAGCACATTCTCGTGAACCTTAAAGTATGTTCTTTGAAAAATTAGCTCAAAGGGTAGAAGATTTAACCTTAAAAGCACACTTTGAGTTGCTTTCTACTTGGACATGACATTTTATTCTTAAGAGGCTGAGAAAGATAAAAGAATGAAGGTAAATTTGTATTAAATCCCCAGAAAGCATTATTGAATTCAATTATTAGTTTTTCTTAAAGAGTCTACATCCATATGAAAAATAAAGAAAGAAAGAAAGAATACTAAATTAAAGTAGCTTTGTGGTTTAAAAACATGGCGTTATAGAACTTTACTAATTTATTTGATTATTTGAAATTTCTTGCAACTCATCTCAAAGGAGTTTAAGATCATTTGCAACATATGAATGAAACCTTCATGCCATCTCTATATCAAGGAAAATATTAAATAGACCTTCTCCTCATTTATTCCACTTCCTAACTAACAGATTCTCTTGCTACAGTTTGAAGACTAATTTCAATTTATATGCCTGGATTGAGCAATTACTATGTACCATGAATTGTGGGAGTAAATAGTGACTAAAATTACATTCCTGACATCAACTCGCTCATAAATTCATGGATGAGAAGTAATATACATAAAAATAAGACATGATGAAATTAACAGAAAATAGACAATAATGTTGGGAAACATGTCCAATGAGAAATTGAGTTTTTAGGAACAAATAAGGAATAATTATTTATTTTTAGATAGATAGAATCAGGTTTTAAGAAAATACTACTCAAAACCACATTTTACATTCTACCATGCATGCACATGTAAGGTGGTGAAAAATACATGAAAATGGGAAACCACAGGGCATGCTTGGGGAAATGAAAGCACTATATTATGGGAAGAACATACGATAGAAAGAAATCTAAGGGAGAAGGAAAATGATAATTCCGGATTTCATAGTTTTCAAATCCATCAGTCCCTTTGATTCTCTAAATAGAACAAATGATGAAGACTCTGAGACTTTAAATGCATTAAAGGTCTTTCTGAACCAGTTTCTACGATTAATAATAAGCCGAAAGTTAAATAATGTACTTTCCCCATATGTTGTGTTGCAAAAATGAGTTTGTAAGTAAGTAAGTAAAAAAATACATGAGAGAGACAAAGAGGAAGATAATTACACATTTGGACAGTTTATTAACAAACACTGATTTGTAAAGAATTGTTGTTAGGTGCTATCAAGTTGGTGCCAACTCACAGTGACTCTATGCACAACAGAACAAAACACTGTCTGGTCATGTGCCATCCTCACAATCCTTGCTATACCCATCATTGTTGCCACTGTGTCTATCCATCTTGGTGAGGGTCTTCCCCTTTTTCACAGATC
>NW_006921612.1:13406760-13408240 GCF_000298275.1 Orycteropus afer afer | reverse complement strand
TTCTTTGTTAGAATAGGCAAGATGTTCTTCTCTAGGAAATGGTCCCTTCTGACAACATGACCAAAGTACTTAAGATGAAGTCTGGCTATTCTCACTTCCAAGAAACATTCAGGCTGCATTTCTACCAGTTTGTATTTGTTCATTCTTCTGGAAGTCCATGGTATTTTCAGTATTTTTCACCAACACTGTAATTAGGCATCAGTCTTTCTTTGATTTTCCTTATTCATCATTCAGCTTTCACAAATATATGAGGCAATTGGGAATACCATTGCTTGTATTTTCCTTGTAAGTGTATGTGTGTTACCTGGGCTAGTTAAATTGTGTGTCAACTTGGCTGGGCTTGGTTTTAGTTATTTCCCATGAAGAGCCTGGTAATCAACTCCATGGTGGAATCTACTGGAGCAGCTGAGTGAGCCTTAGGGATTGTGGTCTGCTTTCAGTATATAGGAAGGTTGGGCAATCTACTTCCATAGTGATATTGCCTTGGAGACCCAAGGAGGGGTTGCTATGAGTCAGATCTGACTCCACATCTGTGATTATGGTTTGGTTGTTTTTTCAGTATATAGGAAGAAGCATTGGGAAAAGGTCTCTGGAGTTTTTGGCACTCTTGGACCCTGCATGTAGCTGAGTCTTCATTTAGTTGGCCATGTGGTGTCAATCTTAGGATTATCCCTGGACTTAAAGCAATGGCCAGCTTTATTGTTTGGCAACCTTGGGAATGTGCCATTTTATTAGTCATCCTTGGGTCTGTCAGCTTCAGTATCCAGCAGCTGTCTGAGTTAAGAGATGCCTCTAGCTCCAGTGAGCCAGAAAAAAGAGGCAGAACTGAATACCAAGGTCAAAAGGCCTTCACCCAGACCCTAGACCTGGCATTTTGAACTTGAACTTCTAGCCTTCTAAACTGTAAACAAATGTACTCCTGTGTGCTGAAGCTACCCATTTGTGGTATTTTCTGATACAGTGGCACTAGAGCACCAAAACATTATCCTATTACTGTCAGCATTATACTTTAGGCTAGATCTTGAAACATTCTTTTTGACAATGAATGCAAAGCCATTCTTTGCAATTTATTATTCCTGGCATAATAGACCATACGGTTTTCTAATTCAAAATGGCTAATACCAGTCAATTTCATCTTAAAAATGCTTATAATATTGATATTAATGTGTTCCATTTCACTTTTGAAACTTCCAATTTTCCTGAAGTTATACTTTGAACATTCCACATTACAATTATTAGTGGATGTTTGCTACTGTTTCTTCCTATTTTGAGTTGTGCCCCATCAGAAATCGAAGGTCTCAAATCTTTATTCTATATGTGTCATTAAGGCTGACTCTATTTTGAGAAGGCAGATCTTCCCCAGTTGTATTTTAAAAAACTTCCAATCTAAGGGACTCATCTTCAGGCACTATATTAGACAATGTTTCATGGCTATTCATAAAGTTTTCCAGTAATAGACCAGACAGTGTTTCACTGCTAC
>NW_006921612.1:13403313-13406450 GCF_000298275.1 Orycteropus afer afer | reverse complement strand
ACTCGACGGCACATAACAACAACAACAACAACAAGATAAGAAATAAGTATGCATTTTAATTTTATTTTTCTGAAGTGGCTCATAATTTAGAATTACATGTAGTTACTATTTATCAGCTTAGCCATTTGTTAGATTAATTAATTAATTAGCTGAGGAAGTTTTATTCTTCCATAGGCAATATGGCAGCCATCTGACCTGATATCTTGAGGCCAGAATATTCTGATAATAAGGCAAAAATATTCAGACACATAAACATAGAGGTGTGGTAAGTGGGAGGATGTTTTCTGGCATCACCACAATAACTTCTTTTCAGATAATAAATAAAGGGGTTTGAGGAATTTTTATAGCTAGGTGATTTTGACATTGACACAGGTGTGTTCATAGTTTCTGTATTTCTACTGGATTTCCCAATTAATTATGAAATATTATACCTCAAAGTTAACATCTAAGTTATAAGCTGCTGTATTTAAACATATAATATAATTAAAATGGGTGGTAATTTTGTTTTATCTATTATCCTTTGCAAATGTCCATAAACTTCCAGAGGCAATATCACTCTATACATCTTGTAAACCAGTCTGAACATCAAAATCATCTTCTGGGCTTAATTTAAAAGTTTCTCATTCTCTCCTGCATCCAACCTCATTTGTAGAAGACAACAATTAAAACTTTGAAAGCTCTTAAAATGATTATAATGATTAGCAAAGCTTGGTAAATATCAAATTAGAGTATCATAACCATAGAGACAAAGAGTTCTAGTGGCAAAATATTTATGTACTCTGTTACTAACCAAAAGCTTGGTGGCTCAATCCCACTCATCATCTCCATGGGAGAAAGACTTGGTGATCTGCTCTTGGGAAATGTATGATACAGTTCTACTCTGTTACACAGTGTTCTCAGGAGTCAGAATTGACTCTGTGGCACCGAACAACAAAAAACATTAGAACAAATGTATGTAAATACACTAGCAAAAATTGCATTAAGGATAATTAATACTATTATAAGTATTAAAAAAAAAAAAAAAAAAGATGAAGATGGAAGGAATACAGAGTATCACTGTACCAGAAAGAAATGGTTGAAGTCCAGCTCTTTCAATAAGTAACATATGATCAAATATCAAGTATTAAAGGAAGGACTCCAAGCTACAATGAATGCATCTGCACAAAACAAGGCTCCAGAAATTGATGGAATACCAAATGAGATGTTTCAACAAACAGATGCAATGTTGAAATCACTCATCCATCTATGCCATGAAATTTGGAAGACAGCTACATGACCAACCATCAGGAAGAGATCCATATTTTTGTAGATTCTAGAGAAAGGTGATTCTACAAAATGCAGAAATTATCAAATAATATCCTTAATATAACATAAAAGCAAAATTCTGTTGAAGAAAGTTCAAAAACTATTGCAGTAGCTCATCAAAAGTGAACTGCTAGGAATTCAAGCTAGATTCAGATTAGGATGCTGAATGAGAAATATTACTACTCATATCAGACCGACCTTGGCTGAAGGCAGAGAATATCAGAAAGATGTTCATCTGTGTTTGATCATAAAGAACATGAATGACATTTCAAAGAATGGGGATTCTAGAACACTTAATTGTACTAATGTGGCACCTATACACAGATGAAGAGACAGGTATTCAAACAGAACACGAGAATATAGTGTGGCTTAGAACCAATAAAAGTGTGCATCAAGGTTGTATCTTTTCACCATGTTTATTAATTCTTTATACTCAACAAATAATCTGAAAGCTAGACTATATGAAAAAGAATGTGACATCAAGATTGGAGGAAGACTATGAACAATCTACAACATGCACATGAAACAATCTTGATTGCTGAAGATGAAGAGAACTTGAAGCACTGAAGATTAAGGTCAATGGCTATAGCATTCCATATGGATCAAATCGCAACATAAAGAAAACAAAAACCCTTACAAATGGACTAATAAGCATAATAAATGGAAAGAAAATTGAAATATCAAAGACTTTATTTTACTTGGATCCACAATCAACACCCATGGAAGTAGCAGTCAAGAAATCAAAAAACATATTGCAATTGGCAAATCTGCTTCAAAAGACCTCTTGAAAGTATTAAAAAGCAAAGCTGTCATGTTGACAATTAAGATATGCCTGACACAAGCCATGGTAATTTCAATCACCTTCCATGCATGCAAAAGTTAGACAATGAATTAGGAGGACCAAAGAATAATTGATGCATCTAAATTATGATATTGATGAAGAATATTGAGTATGTTATGTACTGTCAGAAGAACAAACAAATATGTCTTGGAAGAAGTATAGCCAGAATGTTCCTTAGAAGCAAGGAGAGTGAGGACTTCTGGCAAGATTGCAGAATAGTCAGACAAAGTACACAGAGCCTCTTCAACAAACAAAAGAGAATCCAATTGACACAGAAGATAATCCTGGAGCCCAGATTTTTGGAAGGATTAAATCCCAAGTAGTCAAGGAACCTGAATGAAAACAGTGAATAAGGAGAAAGGGGAGATGCAGATTGTCAGTTATCCTGATGGCTTGGCCAGTTCGAATATTTACACATAACTTCAGGATCTGTGTGGTAATCTAAAAAATGGCTCTGTTCACCAAGAGCTGCATGGACAATGGCACTAGTGGATGACAACTAGAGAGGAAAACAGCAAATAAGGAGACAAACTGAGCTGTGGGCTTTCAGCTGTCTTGAGGGCACAGTCATTTTGAATGTTTACATGTGATGAAATTACTTTGAATATTTATAAGAGGCAGCATTCTGACCTCTATGATTTAAGAATAGATTCCACTTGGCAGGGACAGAACAGGTAACTGCACTGGAGACTGACAACTAGGAAGGTGTGATACTCCCATTGTTACACTGATACCACCAACTTCTTGGTCAATGGAAATGTGTCCATCCCCCACCACCCACCACCTGCTGGAAGGACAGAAAATCCACCACAGTCTGAGTGCACTGACGGAGCCTGGGTGCCATGCCATGACCCCCCCACATTTGTTTTAGTTGAAAGTTTTGTAATTATTCTTTTTTCTTCTTTTTTATTATTGATTTTTCCTTTCCTGGATTCTAGTTTTTGGATTTTTTTTTTCTCTTCCCTTTTCTTGGACCCAATCTTTTTTCTTT
>NW_006921612.1:13398425-13400242 GCF_000298275.1 Orycteropus afer afer | reverse complement strand
TATACCATTGCTGATGTTAGATAGATCTTGGCTAAAGCAAAGAATACAAGAAAGATGTTTACTTGTGTTTCATTGACTATGCAAAAGCATTTGATTGTGTGGCTCATAAGATATTGTGGATAACATTGAGAAGAATGGGAATTCCAGAACACTTGATTATACTCATGAGGAACCTGTACATAGACCAGGAGGCTGTCATTCAAACAGAACAAGGGGACACAGCATGGTTCATAATGAAGAAGGGAGTGTCTCAAAGTTGTATCCTTTCACCATATTTGTTCAATCTATATTTTGAGCAAATAATCTGAGAAGTTTGACTATATGAAGAAGAATGTGGCATCAAGATTGGAGGAAGAATCATTAACAACCTATGATATGCTGACAACACAACTCAAAAGCATCAATTCTTCTTCAGTCTTCATTATTCATTGTCCTGCTTTCAGGTGCATATGAGGTGATTGAAAACATCACGACTTGTGTCAGGTGCACCTTGGTTCTCAAGGAAACATCTTCGCTCCTCAGCACTTGAAAGCGGTGATTTGCAACTGACTTGCCCAGTGCTACACATCGTCCCATGTCCTGGCTGCTGCTTCAATTGGTGTTGATTGTAGAACCAAGTGATATGAAGTCTTTGACAACTTCAAACTTTTCTCCATTTATCATGATGCTGCTTATAGTTCCAGTTGTGAGGATTTTTGTTTTCTTTATTTTGAGATGTAATCCAAAGTGCAGACAGTATTCTTCAATCTTCATCAGGAAATGCTTCAAGTCATCCTCACTTTCAGCAAGCAAAGTTCTCAATGTTATCCACAATATCTTATGAGCTACACAATCAAATGCTTTTGCATAGGCAATAAAACACAAGTAAACATCTTTCTTGTATTCTTTGCTTTAGCCAAGATTCATCTGACATCAGCAATGATATCCCTCTTTCCATGTCCTATTCTGAATCCAACTTGCATCCAGCACTAATAGGAAAGTTCAACAACACAGAAAATAACAAATGCTGGTGAGGATGTGGAGAGATTGGGACTCTCATACACTGCTGGTGGGACTGTAAAATTACACAGTCACTGTGGAAATCATATGTCAATTTCTTAAAAAGTAGGAATTAGAAATCCTGTTTGAGTCAGCAATCCCATTACTAGGTATATATCCTAAAGAAGTAAGAACCAGGATATGAACAGACACATGCACACACATGTCCATTAACAGTATTCACAACAGCAAAGAGATAGAAACAACCTAAGTTCCCATCAACAGAAAAAGGGATAACCAAACTATAGTACATATATAGAATGGAACATTATGCAACACTAAAGAATATTGTAGAATCTGTGAAACACCACAAAATATGGATTAAGTTGGAGGATATTATGTTGAGTCAAATAAATCAGTCACAGAGGATAAATATTATATTAGTTCACTATTGTAAAAAGTCAAAGAAAGTTTGTATATGGACACAAACTTTGTTTCTTGGCTACCAGGGATGGGAGGGAAGGGCAAGGAACACTTGTTATATAGGTAGAGACAAGTACTGATCTGGGTGAAGGGAAGGGCAATGTACCAAAAGTGAGTGGTGGCACTGAGAAACAAAAAGACACAGAGAGGCACAGAAGAGGTACAGACAACAGAGATAAACCTTATCACATATACAATACTGTGCTGTCCGCGATAGCAAACATTCATCTATGGGTAAATGAGAGCTCTGGTAGCATAGAAGCTAAGGCACTTGACTGCTAACCAGAAGGCTGGTGATTCAAACCCACCAGCCACTCCTCGGAAGGAAGATGGGGCAATCTACTTCCGTAGTGATA
>NW_006921612.1:13396182-13398115 GCF_000298275.1 Orycteropus afer afer | reverse complement strand
GACTCACAACAACCCCTCCTTGGGTTTCCGAGGCAGTATCACTACGGAAGTAGATTGCCCCATCTTCCTTCTGAGGAGTGGCTGGTGGGTATTTGGACTTCTGGGCTCATGACCATGGCCATAGGGGACATCAAGCTCAATTGGCATAACATACTACACAGAAACATTGGTTTTCAACCTACTTTGGTGAGTAGAGACTGGGGTCATCAAAGTTTGTAAGTGGCCATCTAGATGCAACAATGGGTGTTTCCTTGTCCAGAGCAAAGAAGAATGAAGAAAACCAAAGATGCATGGAAACAATTATGCAAAGAGACTTGTAGATCATGTAACCCTCAGTCTATATGACCATGAGACCAAAAGAATGAAATGGTGCCTGGTTGTCACAGTCAACCCCTCATAAAGGGATCATTGCAGGAGATCCTGGGAAGACTGGAAGAACAATATAGAACAAAACTCAAAATCATAAGAGAAGACCAGGTTTATTGGTCTCATAGGGACTTGTGAGACCCCTGAGACTAAGACCAATAGTTATCCTTCAGGTCTGGAATTTAACTCACTCCCATGGCTTCCAGCCAAACAATAGAAAGGGAGATCAGGTGAATATTCACAGCAGGTAGATACACTCAATTGTGGGAGAACAGAAAGGCAATGTTTGCCCAAGGGATAGCTCAAAGGGCAGGAATGCATAGGAAAAAAGGACACAAAGAAGCTGTAACTACAGGGAGGAAGTGAGAAGAGAGCTGTTATATTGTGGGGAATTGGAGTCGGTGTCATGAAACAAAATGTGTATGAACTGCTGTATGGAAAATGAATTTCCTCTGTAAACTTTCACCCAAATCACAATAAAAATATTTTAAAAGAAAAAGAAGGAGGTGGGGTGAGACTTTGTTTCATATACTTTGGGCATATAATTAAGAGGGACTAATCCCTGTAGAAGAACATTATTCTTAGTAAAGTAGAGGGTGAGTGAAAAAGAGGAAGACCCTTAATGAGATGGATTGACATAGTGGCCACAACATCAGGCTCAAACAGCAACGACTGAGGATGTCGTAGGACCAGGCAGAATTCCTTTCTGTTGTACATAGGGTGGCTAAGAGTCAGAACTGGCTTGACAGTACCTAAGAACAAAAACAAGAATAACAACAAATAAAAGATAAACTTTAATATGTATTCTTCTAAAGTATTTTTAGGGCTGAAATGGGATGTGTGAGACATTTAAGAGATATCTTAATCTTAGAGAGCTTAGCATACATTCTTGGCATTCCATGTGTGGTCCTCAGACCAGAAGCACTGGCATCCACTGATAATTTGTTAGAAATACAGACCCACCCAGAGCAATTGAATCAAAATGTGCATTTTAACAAAATCTCCATGTAATTCAAAAGGCTATCACATTTTAAGAAAGCTTAGAGTAATAGTTCTCTACCATGGTTGCATGCTGCAACACCTGAGAAATTCTATGAAATTCCAATTCCAAATTCCCAGACCAGAATAATTAAATCAGACTTGGGGGGGGGTGGCTGGTCATCAGTATTTTGCAAGTAGTAGCTATTTTCTCCTAAAATATTTATATTAAAAAAGAGATGACCTTTCTCCTACTTTCTGTTGGCAAGCTAGTGAGTACCTTCCACTACAAATTTTAAAATGGAATTGAAAGTGTCCCTTTAATATCCCCACTTAGGGATGACTGTGGCATTAACACTCATAAACTGGAGAAGACAGATTTATGAATCCGACACCCTGTCTATAAATGGGCCAGCTCCTTCATTTCCTCTGGTGCCCGTGAGAACAGATAGTGGCTTTTTCAGTGATTAAAGAATGACAAACTGCTCCTGATGAAGCTGCACACACCTATGATGAGTGCTTCTCACTGTATTAATTAATTCTGACTCTGTCTCTTTCGTTTCACTAGGGGATAAAATATTTTTTTCAT
>NW_006921612.1:13394246-13395702 GCF_000298275.1 Orycteropus afer afer | reverse complement strand
CTCAACCAATGTGCTATAATTCCTAGTATGTATTTGTGTATATCATCAAATTTAATCCTAAAAGTATCCTCTGAGTTATTGTTTAATTTTAATTTACAGATAAGGAAGCTGTAGTACTTTTAATATTTCATATGCATATTTATTCTCTTAAATTCCTGGTCTCTAAATATTAATAATTGGAACATGAAATGTATGAAGTATGAAACTAGGAAAATTGGAAATTGTGAAAAGTGAAACAGAATGCATTCAGATCGATATCCTAAGCATTAGTGAGCTGAAATAGTCTGGTTTTGGCCATTTTGAATCAGACAATCATATGATCTACTATGCCGGAAATGACAAATTGAAGAAGAATTGTGTGGCACACATCATCACAAAGAATGTATCAAGATATATTCTAATGTGCAGTGCTGTAAGTGATAGGATAATATCCATACACCTACAAAGAAGACCAGTTTATAATATTATTATTCAAATTTACTCACCAACCACAAAAGCCAAAGATGAGGAAATTGAAGATTTTTACCAACTTTTGCAGTCTGAAATTGACCAAACATGCAATCTAGATACATTGATTTATCACTAATGATTGGAATGCAAAAGTTGGAAACAAAGAAGAATCACCAGTAGTTTGAAAATACAGTCCTGGTGATAAAAATAACACTAGGGATGGCATGACAGAATTTTGCAAGACTAACAACTTATTCATTACAAATACCTTTTTTCAACACAAACAACAGCTGTACATATGGACTTCACCAGATGGAGTACACAGGAATCAGATTGACTACATCTGTGGAAAGAGGCAATGGAGAATATCTTCATCCAAAACAAGGCCAGGAGTTAACTGTGGAGCAGACCATCCACTGCTCATATGCAAGTTCAAGTTGAATCTGAAGACAAATAAAAGAAGTCCACAAGAGTCAATATATGACCTTGATTACATCCCCCCTTAATTTAGAGACCATCTAAAGAACAGATTTGGTACATTGAACACCAATGACTGAAAACCAGAAGAATTGTGGGATGACATCAAGAACATCATCCATGGAGAAAGCCAGAGGTCATTAAAAAGACCGGGAAGGAAGAAAAGATCAAAATGGATGTCAGAAGAAACTTTGAAACTTGCCCTTGAATGTAGAGTAGCTAAATCAGATGGGAGAATCAACAGGATAAAGGAGCTGAACAAAAGATTTCAAAGAACAGCTCAAGAAGAGAAAGTCAATTATTTTAATGAAATGTGCAAAACCTAGAGTAAGAAAACCAAAAGGGAAGAACATGCTCAGCATTTCTCAAGCTGGAAGAACTGAGGAAAAAATTTAAGCCTCAAAATGCAATATTGGAAGGTTCCATGGGCAATATGTTGAATGATGCAGCAAACATCAAAAGAAGATGGATGGAATACACAGAGCCACTATACCAAAAATAATTGGTAGATGATCATCCATTTCAGGAG
>NW_006921612.1:13379300-13383783 GCF_000298275.1 Orycteropus afer afer | reverse complement strand
TGTAAAACTCTGTGGAGGCAAACAGCCTCTTTTTTTTTTTTTTTTTTTTTTTTTTTTCTCCTATGGAGCAGCTGGCATATTCAAACTCTGACATTTTAGTTAGCAGAAAAATGCCTTTACCACTGCACCACCAGAATTCTTAACACAGCCCCATGAGTAATTAAGAAAATGAAAGTTGTAGAATGTGAAATGATAGGAAAAAGGAAAATGATAACTGAACAGAGAGATAGGAGATAGGACTGAAATCTAAACTTTACTACCTAACAATTGAATGAACTTTGGGGCTTCTCCTAGGCCTCATTATACTCCAGTTAGACAAAGTTTACTTGCTTAAACCATCACTGACATCCTATTTAGTTTTAAAACTTACTGTTTGGGGTGAACAGGTTTTGTGCAATGTATGTGACCTGAGATGGTCATGTGAAGATGAAAAGGATTTGGATACTAAAATGATCCCAGAAGTAGAAGGGGCTAAGAAGCATGTGACAATTTGTGAGGCAACAGAAATTTCTATTCTGAGATCCTCAATGTAATACTTCCTTGAGTTATAAAAGCCCTCTCCAGTTAATGCAGACTGAAGTCGATTAACTGCAGATATTAATTCTAAGTGCTCTTGGTTCAAAGTGCACTTATGTTCTACATAAATTCCCTTGTCACCATTTACTGGATATTACAGTACTTAACATGATATTCTAATTATGTGTGAGCATGTATGAATTCAGAACTAAATTATAAAAATAGAGAGTATTTTGACTACTTTTATTTTTCTGTGGTTCTTTTTTAATTCATCTTTTACATTCCTCTCTGGACCTAGTTCAAGGCCAAAGCTAAATGCAACAAGCTAAATAGTAACACACACACACACACACACACACAGAGTCACTGTAGAGTCAATTCTGATTCATGGTAACTCCTACGTGTCAGAGTAGAACTGTACTCCATAATGTTTTCAATGGCTGTTTTTTCAGAAGCAGATTGCCTAGTAAGTGGTAAGGAAATGCTTACTGAGTCTGAGTGAGTTGCTAAACAGAATAGGAGAACAACAAGGTGAAGAATAATGTTACTGCATGAACCATGATCTTTTGCCAACTTTCCTGCCTTGGTCACACTTTTCTTTTCTCATCCTCATATCTAGAAGCTGGAGAGAAGGAATCCAAAAAGTCGTTACACAAGGAAAATGTAGATTGTTCCTTTCTACAGTTGTTGTTGTTGTTATGTGCCATCAAGTCAGACCCGATACATAGCTACCCCTCCTTGGATTTCTGAGACAGTATCACTACAGAAGTAGATTGCCCCATTTTCCTTCCGAGGAGTGGTCCTTTAGACTAGGGATCACAAAATAACAGCTCAAAGGACAAGTCCAGCCCAGAGCATTATTGGATTTGGTCACAAAGAGCACTGCTGTGCAGCTCATTCATCACAAGCTTCATCTGGGCCTGTCATTAACTTTCACCATGGCACTGAGGTAGTTTACTAGCCCTGCTCCTGAAGTCATTTGAGTTTGTAACACTGGATCTAGAAGTCAAGTAGAACAAAGAAAAGTTATTAGGTTAGGTACCATAGAATCAGTTTTGAGTCTTAGCAACCTAGGAGAACACTGCTTGATGTGCCATTCTCACAATCATTGCCATACTTAAGCCCATCATCTCAGCTCCTTTGTCAACCCATGTAATTGAAGGTCTTCCTCTTTTGCACTAGCCTTCTACTTTACCAAGTATGTTGTTGTTCTCCAGGAGTTGGTTCCTCCTGATAGCTTGTTCAAAGTACAAGAGAAAAAATTTTCACCATCCTCACTTTTAAGAAGTTTTATGGTTGTACATTTTTCAAGACAGATTTGTTCATTCTTCTGGCCAAAACCAAAATCCACTGTTATCAAGTCAATTCTGACCCATCATGACTTTATAGGACAGAGTTGAACTGCCCCATAGAGTTTCTAGGCTATAAATCTTTACAGAAGCAGGCTCCCTCATCTTTCTTCTGCAAAGAAACTGATGGTTTTGAACCACTGAACTTTTGGTTAGCAGCTGAATTAATGCCTTAACCATTGTACCACCAGAGCTCCTTGTTCTTCTGGCAATCCATGGTATATTCAAAATTCGTCATGAACAACATAATTCAAAGGCATCAATTCTTTGATGTTCCTGATACATTATCCTGCTTCCACATTAATATGAGTCAGTGGAAATTGCCATGGCTTAGGTCAGTGTACCTTACTCTTCAAAGTGATATCTTTGCTTTTTAAACATTAAAGAGATTTTTTTTTCAGGTTTGTCCAATGCAATATGTTAGTTGATTTCTTGATTGGTGCTTCCACGGGCATTGATTGTGAATCGAAGTAAAATGAAATCCTTGAGAATTTCAATCTTTTCTCTATTTGTCATGATGTTGTTTCTTGGTCCATTTGTGAGGATTTTTGTTTTCTTTATGTTGAGGCATAGTCCATTCTGAAGGCTTTTATCTTCATCACTAAGTGCTTCAAGTCATATTCATTTTAAGCAAGTGATACTGTGTCATCTGCTTATCATAAGTTGTTAATGACTCTTCCTCCAAACCTGATGTCACACTCTTTATATATTCCAGTTTCTTGAATTATTTTCTCAGCATACAGTTTGAGTAAGTGTGCTGAAATGATACAACCCTGACACACACCCTGCCTGATTTTAAAGGATGAAGAATTCTCTTGTTCTGTATGAATGACCGTCTCTTTTTCTTTGTACAGGTTCATTGGGAGTATTATTAAGTGTTCTGGAATTCCCATTCTTCAAGATGTTATCCATAATTTGTTATGATTCACTTAGTCCAAAGCCTTTGCATCAGCAATAAAATACAGGTAAACATCTTTCTGCTTTCAAACAAGATCCATCAAATATCTCCAATTATACCCTTCCTTTGATATCCTCTTCTCAAACTAGCTTGAACTTCTTTCAGTTCCCTGCATTGTTACAACTGTTTTTGCATTATTTTCAGCAGAATTATACTTGCATGTGATATTAGTGATATTGTTGAATAATTTCTGCATTCTGTTGCATCATCTTTCTTGGGAATGGGCACAAATATGTATCTCTTCCAGTCAGTGAGCCAAGTATCTGGTTGCCAAATTTCTTAGCATAGATGAGTGAGTGTTTCCAGCATTGCATCTATTTGTTGCAGCATCTCAATAGGTATTCTGTCAATTCCTGGAGCCTTGGTTTTCACCAACTCCTCAGTACAACTTCAACTTCTTTTGTCAATGACATCAATTCTTGATCACGTTCTACCTTCTGAAATGGTTGAGTATCAACCAATTATTTTTGGTATAGTGACTCTGTATTCCTTCCATCTTCTTTTGTTGCTTGCTATGTCATTCAATATATGACTCAAGGCTTGAATTTTTTTTTCAGTTCCTTCAGCTGGACAAATACCAAATATTTTCTTCTCTTTTGGTTTTCTAACTCCAGGTCTTTGCATATTACATTATAATACTTTACTTTGTCTTCTCAAGCTGAGCTTTGAAATCTTCTGTTTATATCTCTTACTTCATCATTTCTTCCATTCACTTTAGTTACTCTCCATTCAAGAGCAAGTTTCAGAGTCTCTTCTAACATCACTTTTGGTCTTTTTTTTCTTTCTTTCTTGTCTTCCTAATGACCTTTTGCTTTCTTCATGTACGAGGTCCTTGATGTCTTCCCCGAACCCTTCTGGTCTTTGGTCACTGGTGTTCAAACATCCAATCTACCTCATGTTGTTGTTGTTATGTACCGTCGAGTTGGACCCAAGTTATAGTGACCCCTCCTTGGGTTTCTGAGGCAGTATCACTACGGAAGTAGATTGCCCCATCTTCCTTCCACGGAGTGGCTGGTGAGTTTGAACCGCCAGCCTTCTGGTTAGCAGTCAAGTGCCTTAGGCACTGTGCTACCAGAGCTCCCATTCTACCTCATAGGGTCTCTCATAGGGTCTCTAAATTCGAGGTTGTATTTTGACTGTCTTGGACTTGTTTTAATTTTCTTGAGTTTCAATTTAAACTTGCATATGAGACACTTATGGTCTGTTCTGCAACTTGTTCCTGGTCTTGTTCTGACAGATCATATTGAGCTTCTCCATTGTCTCTTTTCACAGATATTGTCTATTTGATTCCTGTGTATACAATCTGAATATGTTCATTTGTATAGTCACCATTTATGATGTTGAAAAAAAGGTATATTTGCAATGAATAAGTCGTTTTTCTTGCAAAATTCTATCATGAGATCACCAGTATCATTTCTAGCTCCCAGGCCATATTTTCCAACTATTGATGCTTCTTCATTTCAAATTTTTGCATTCCAATCACCCGTAATTATCAATGTATCTTGATTACATGCTTGATAAATTTCAGTCTGCAGAAGTTGCTACAAGTCTTCAATTACTTCATATTTGGCTTTAGTAATTGGTGCATAAATTTCAGTAATATTCATATTAACTAGTTTTCCTGGTAGGTATATGAATGGATATTCCCCTATCATTGACA
>NW_006921612.1:13376996-13378455 GCF_000298275.1 Orycteropus afer afer | reverse complement strand
AGTTTTAAAACAAGTATTAAATGCTTTCTCAGTGAGTCTCAACATATGTTACTGCCAAGATATGAAGTTTTGGTGATTAGAGTTCAAGAAATGTCTCCCAGTGAACTACTAGAAGACATTGTTTCTCTCTTATGTGTGTGTGATTTAGGCCTTATTTTTTCTCTTGGGGTCGAAAAAAAAAAAGTTTAAAATAAACTCTTGCCAAGACAAATATAACTTTTCCATATATGCATAATACAAGCACTCCTTTCATGTCTTCTTTGTAAAAATCCACTAGTTATTTTGTGACTTTAGGAAAATACCTGAAACTCTGTGAGTCTTGTTTTCTTCATGGGGAAAGTAAGGATCTTAATGCCCACCTTATGGGCAAGAAATTTTGGTTCAATGGCAGATATTTTGCTTTTCATGTAGGAAGCCCAAATTTGATAACTGGTCAACATACCTCATGTGCAGTCACCATCCATCTATAATGAAGGCTTCTGTGTGTTGCTGTGATGCTGAACAGGTTTCATTGGAACTTCCAAACTAAGACTGTCTAGGATGAAAGGCCTGATAATGTTATTCAAAAATTAACCAATGAAAATTCTATGGATCACAACTGTCTCACCCACAAGTGACCATGAGGATAGCTTAGGATCAGGCAGACTTTCTTTCCATTGAGCATAGGGTTATCATGTGTCAGGGACTGAATTAATGGCAGCAAACTACAACAGCATAGAGTTGTTTCAAAAATTAAACAACTAGTAGAAGAACTTGAATGGAAATAGTGAATAAGGAGAAAAACAGAGCTATGGACTGTCAGCTATGCAGACAGTGCAGCCAGTTTGAATATTTACAGGTGGTGTTAGGACATGGGCCAGTAATCCAACAATCAGCCCTACTCCTCAATGGTTGCATGGACAACTGAACTCGTGGTTGATGAGTGAAAAGGGAAACAGCAAGGAAGGAGACAAACTGAGCTGTGGACTTTTGGTTGTCTGGAGGGCACAGCTGTATTGAAGCTTTACAAAGGATGTGATCATTTTGGATATTTAAAGCATTAGTATTTGGATTCCATTGACCTAAGAATAGGCTCCACTTGCCAAGGACACTATGGGCAACTGCACTGGTAGCTGACAACTGGAATGGTGTAATACTCCCTTTATTATTCTTTTACACCACACTTGCTTGATGAATGGAAGGGTGGTGCCAAAAAGGCAGAAAGGCTGCATCTTCTGACCTCCTCTAACCCCACAAGAGGAAGACAGAATCGCCATCAATAGCCCAAGGCCTATTTCTGTGGGGCCAGACATGCTGCCTCCCTCTAGACCCTTTCATCAACCCTGACACCAACCATTCCTTCCGCAGCACTCACCACCTCTCTGCTGGGCTCAATAATTCACTAAAGTGGCCACATAGAACTCACAGATTATGGGGTTTATTAGGGAAGCACTAGGCTACAATTAAAGTTCAGGAACAA
>NW_006921612.1:13374719-13376116 GCF_000298275.1 Orycteropus afer afer | reverse complement strand
TATCTATCTATCTATCTATCTCTATGTATATATAGAGATAGATAGATAGATAGATATAGATAGATAGATATTTGTTGTTGTTATGTGCCATTGAGTCTGACCTGACTCATAGCAACCACTCCTTGGGTTTCCAAGGTGGTATCACTACAGAAGTAGATTGCCCAACCTTCCTTCCAAGGAGTAGCTGGTGGGTTTGAACCACCAGATTTCTGATTACTAGTCAAGTACCTTAGGCACTACGCTACCAGAGCTCCCTATATATGTTGTTGTTATTGCTATGTGCCATCAAGTCGGACCCAACTCATAGAAATCCCTCTTTGGGTTTCCAAGGCAGTATCACAACACAAGTAGATTGCCCCATCTTCCTTCTGAGGAGTGGCTGGTGGGTTTGAACTGCCAGCATTCTGGTTAGCACCCATAGGCACTATGCTACCAGAGCTCCCTCCCTATATATATGTTGTTGCTGTTGTTATGTGCCATTGAGTCAGACTCAACCTATAGTGACCCCTCCTTGGGTTTCCAAGGCAGTAACACTATGGAAGTAGATTTCCCAACCTTATATAAAGTTGGGCAATCTACTTCCATAGAGATACTGTCTCAGAAACCCAAGGAAGGGTCACCATAAGTTGGGTCTGACTCGATGGCACATAACAACAATAATATGCATATATATATATGGTAGCATAGTACCTAAGGCACTTGACTTCTAACCAGAAGGCTGGCAGTTCAAACCCACCAGCCACTCCTCGGAAGGAAGGTTGGACAATCTACTTCCATAGTGATACTGCCTTGGCAACCCAAGGAGGAGTCGCTATTTGTCACTATTTGTCGAGTCTGACTCGACAGTACATAACAACAACAACAAATATGTGTGTGTGTGTGTGTGTGTAAATACAGTCTTTTTTAAAGTATTTCTTTAAATATTTCTTGTAACTTATTGCCTTTCTTTTTTGGCCATTATTTCTGTGTGTTTATGCACTTTGTGTTTTTTGTGCTCTTATTTTTATTCTTTGTTGTTTTTTTATTTTTATATTTGTTTAATTGAGTGGAAGACACCAACCATGCCCATATGACCCAACTTTACCCACAACTCCTACAGCCCCACCTACTGAATGAGGACCACCCTTTGCTTCTGCTCCAAATGGCCAATGATAGACAACAGTTAATATAAGCCTGACTCACCCTTAACCAATCGTCACAAACAGCTAACAGAGATCTGTTCAACCACTCTCATTCTCTATCACCCTCACCAGGAAACAGTTGTTGAGTGCTTAAGTAATGCAAATTATCAAATAAAAGAGCACAGTACACTGCTTACTCAGATATATCAAAACAAAATCTTGGTTCATAGCAGGTATACAAGGATGGTAAACATTAGAAAAGCAGTGAAAGTCATC
>NW_006921612.1:13369825-13373644 GCF_000298275.1 Orycteropus afer afer | reverse complement strand
AGGAGTGACTGGTGGGTTTGAACCACCAGCCTTCTGGTTAGCAGTCAAGTGCCTTAGGCACTATATCCATCACCTTACATGGGAAATATATCCATCACCTTACCAATGGTGCTGGCAAAACTGGATATCCATTTGCAGAAAAATGAAAAAAAAAAAGATCTGTACCTCACACCATATACAATAACTCGCTCCAGATAGATGAAAGACTTCAATGTGAAACTTAAAACTATAATGGTCATCAAGGAAAAAATAGGGGCAAATTTAGGGGCTCAAATTTATGCCATAAATAGACCATCAAACATAACCCAAAATGCACAAATAACAGAAGATAAACTAGGTGATTAGGACCTTCTAAAAAATAAATCCCCATGTTCTTAAAAAGACTTCTTCTAAAGAGTAAAAAGAGAATCTACAGATTGGGAAAATATATGCAGCAACAATATAACTGACAAGGGATTTCTCTCTAAAATTTATAGAGAACTTCAGCACCTCAACAAAAAGTCAAACGATGCAATTTGAAAATGGGCAGAAAACATAAATAGACACTTCACCAAAGAAGATATATAGGCAATCAACAAACACATGAAAAAAATGTTCACAATCATTAGCCACTAGAGAGAGGCAAATCAAAACAACAATGAGTTACCATTTCACCCCCGGGCTAATTGAAAATTTCAACAACACAGAAAATAAATGTTGGTGAGGATGTGGAGGGAGTGAGACTCTCATACACTGCTGGGGGGATTGTAAAATGATACAATCATTGTGGAAATTGGTATGACTATTCCTTAAAAAGATGGAATTAGAAATACCATTTGATCCAACAATTCCATTAGTAGGTATATATCCTAAAGGAAGGAGAGCCAGGACAAGAATAGATATATGCACACCCACATTCATCACAGCACTATTCACAATAGCAAAGAGGAGGAAACAACCTAAGTTCACATCAACAGAAGAATGGATAACCAAACTATGGTATATATACACAATAGAATACTATGCAACACTAAAGAATCTGCAAAAAAAAAAAATAATAATAATAATAACATGGATGAACTTGGAGGGCATTATGCTGAGTGAAGTAAGTCAATCACAGAAGGACAAATATTGTATTAGTTTACTATTGTTAAAAGGAAATGTTAATATACGGAAGGAAGATTTCTTTGTTGGTTACCAAAGACAAGAGGGGAGGGGAGGGAACACTACTAGAAGAGAAAGACAATTATTGATTTGGGTGAAGGGAAGGGCAATGTACTAAAAGTGATTGATCAAGTCAGTGGCACTGAAGAAGAGAAAGATGGAGAGGTACACAGGAGGCATAGACAATGAGAAGACAGAGAGGTAAACAGGAGGTACAGACAATGATGAACACTTTTCCATGTATAGTACTGTGTTGTGAGTGATAGCAAGCATTGATCTGTGGGTGTATGGATGGATGGACAGGCTGAATGGTTAAGTATGTCTAGGCATATGTAGAGTTGGTGGACGATGCTTCTACATGTATGTTTGTATATGCTGTAGGAATGTCTGGGTGTATAGTAGAGCTGACAAGGGCCAAGGTTGTGGTGGCTTCTTGGTCACAGCCAACTCCCCTGAGGGAGTGAGTAGTTGTACCTATGGGCTCAGGACCATGGTCACAGGGGACATCAAGCTCAATTGGCATAACACACCACACAGAAATATTGTTCTACATCTTACTTTGGTGAGTCATGACTGAGGTCTTAAAATCTTGCAAGCAGTCATCTATGTCCAACAATGAGTCTTTCCTCATCCAGAGCAAAGAAGAATGAAGAAAAGCAAAGATGGATGGAAATAGTTAGTCCAAGGAACAGTAGACCATGCAATCCTCAGCCTATATGACTATGAGCCCAGAAGAACTAGATGGTGCCTAGCTAACACTGTCAACCACTCAGAAAGGGATCAGTGCAGGAGAGCCTGGATAGAATAGGAGAACAATTTGGAACAAAACTCAAAATCACAAAAAAAGACTAGGTTAGCTGGTTTGATAGAGCCTGGTGAGACCTCCGAGACTATGGCCCCTAGTTGGCCTTCTGGTCTAGAATCGAATTCATTCCTGTGGCTTCCATCCAAATAATCGACAGGCATATGGAGCGAACATTTACATCAAGTAGATACACTCCTCAACACGATCAATTGTGAGAGATAAGAAGGGTAGTGCTTGCACAAGTATATAGTTCAGGGGGTGGGAGTGTATGAGAGGGAAGGACACAGATAAGAGGTAACTATAGGGAGGAAGTGGAAAAAGAGCTGTTACATTGTGGGGAGTTGCCATCAATGCCAAGAAACAAGATGTGTATGAAATGCGGAATGGAAAATGAATTTCCTCTGTGCACTTTCACCCAAATTACAATAAAAATTTAAAAAGGTCAACAGTTCAAACCTACCAGCCAGCCGTTCCATGGGAAAAGGAAAATACAGTCTCCTTCTGTAAAGATTTACAGCCTTGGGAACTATATGGGGCAGTTCTTGCTGGTTCTATAGGGCAGCTATGAGTTAAAATTGATTTCATGGCAGTGAGTTTGATTTGGGAGAGAGTCTGGTTCAATTGTTTCCAAGTGAGAGAAAATTTACATAACTTTAAAGAGCAAGTATGAGTTGTCCATAAGTTTAACCTTTGGACAGCCTGTACTACCATTATCACCTTGTTTCATATATGTGGAAACTAAAGTATAGAGAACTTAGATAAATTGTCCAAGTCTATATCTTGTAAGCAATTGGGTCAAGGCTCTAATTAAAGTCTTCTGAGTCCAAACACCACACTCTCAAACTCCTGCTGCCTCCTTAACAAGAACCATGCCCAGCACCTGCTACTAAGTACTCAACAGGTATTGATAACTCCTTCTCTCCAACCTCTCTCTGATATTTTCATCCTATATTTCATGACAAAATCAGGTGCAATTCTAGAATGATGAAAAAAATATGATATGAGTTCTCAAAGATAATTTTGTCCAAAAATGTTGCAGAATCAATCCTTAATTTTATTTCAAGCATTAGGCCCATCTATAATTACCTCTGTACATTTTTACTGAAGGTCAGAATTTCCATAATTATATTACCAATCAAATAAAATGGTTTTATTAGCTTCATAAGTAAAAACATTCATTTATTTTCTAAGAAAAAATAAATTGTCTTATTTATTCAGTATTTTTTAAATTGAAATACTCTGGTAATAGATATTTATAAATAATACAAAATCCTTATATGCCAAAACATCTTTTAAAATTAAAACATTTCTTCTAAATTTGTGTAACATGTATTATATACATTCTTTTCATGAATTAGAATATCAGTACTAATAGCTTAACCATTTCTTGAACAAATTATGAATGTTGAACTATGTTGTTGTTGTTGTTATGTGCCCTCAAGTCGGACCCAACTCATAGTGACCCCTCCTTGGGTTTCCAAGGCAGTATCACTATGGAAGTAGATTGCCCCATCTTCCTTCTGATGTTGAACTATATATACTATAAAACATCATTGCCCTGAGCCTACTAAGATGTGTATAGTCATTTTTCCATAAATGAACATCCATCTTTTTAGCCTTCTTTAGTTTATTTTGCAGAGTGTCTTAGTTATAACATAATACAGTTGGTTATAACAGAAGGAGAGTATTGTTATAACAGAAAAAACACAGTTTGAAAGACTGTAGGTCCCAATTCAGAGCAGCTCAAGAGAAAGGCTCTCTCTCTATATATATATCTGCTCTAAGGAAAGTCCTTATCAGCCACTCCTCAGAAGGAAGATGGGGCAATCTCCTTCCATAGTGATACTGCCTCAGAAACCCAAGGAGGGGTC
>NW_006921612.1:13367940-13369391 GCF_000298275.1 Orycteropus afer afer | reverse complement strand
GCCCATGGAAGCAGCAGTAAAGAAGTCAAATGATGCATAGCATTGGGTAACTGCAGCAAAGGACCTCTTTAAAGTGTTTAAAAGCAAAGATGTCACTTTGAGGATCAAGATGCTTCTGATTCAAGCCATGGTAATTTCAATCTCCACATATGCATGCAAAAAAAGGACAATGAACAAGAAGAATTGATGCATTTGAATTATGGTGTTGGTGAAAAATTTTGAAAATACTATGTGCTGCCAGAAGAACAAACAAATCACCCAAATTACAATAAATCTGTCTTGGAAGAAGTACAGACAGGATGCTCCTCAGAAGCAATGATGGCAAGACTTCACTGAAAATACTTTGGACATGTTACCAGGATGGACCAGTCCCTGGAGAAGGACATCATGCTTGTAAAGTAAGAAGGTCAGGGAAAAAGAGTAAAACATTCAGTGAGATGGACTGACAAAGTGGTTTCAAAAATGGGCTCAAACATAGCAAAGATCATGAGGATCATATAGTACCAGGGAGCATTTCATCCTGTTGTACACAGGGTCTCTATGAGTTATAATGCATTTTTTAATGTAAGAGTAAATAGATGGAGTATTAATCTAATGTGTTCTGTTACAGGTACAGAACAGCTTTAGTGCATGGATTCAGGTAGCTCATAATCTCAGAAGGAAATTTGACTTGTTTCAAGGTTCTTCCCAGTGTTCCAGACATGTAAGACAGCCAGACTACTGGATAAGAAGATATACTGTGTTTGTCTTGGACTCTTAATTAATATACTCAGAAGTAGAAAATCGTTTTGCAGTATTTCCATTTACTTGCCTATACAGGCTAAATTATCTATTGTAATTATCCTTCAAAACATGTGCCTAAGTCTGGATGACTGGTCCAGCCAAATGACATTGATGGGGAATGATTCTCATTCCTCTGATGCATCTGCCAATGACAATCATCTTTTGGGGAATGATGGGAATGATATGAACAGTGGATGTCAAAAGTACTCCCAACCTTCAAGTGGTTCATTTACTTTAAGGAAAAGCTCATAGGTTTAGGAAGCTCACATATTTCTTTGCTTAGAAAGAGAAGAAATTTAATATAGGACATGAGTGAAAAATACAGGGTACAGGTGAGGAGAGACAACTCAGGGACGTCCAAATCAGCAGGCCAGAAGAGCAGGAGAAAGGGGATTAAAGGCCAGGAAGCCAGACAGAGGAAGAGTCAGCCACAGGGACCCAGGTGGGGGGGATACGAGAGGTCTTCAACAGCAAGACAAACTTGTCTGTTGGTTTGTCCTACTGTGGTAACATGTAGACATGAGTTTTGAGGCTGAGCCTCTGGTGTATAAAACCCAGTGAAATGCACCTGGTGCACAGGTAATAGCCCAGCTTATAGACTGAGACAGACTAGGAAGAAGGAAGAGGCCGTCCACTTCTCAAAGAATTGGCCAGGGAAAACCTTATGA
>NW_006921612.1:13363647-13364749 GCF_000298275.1 Orycteropus afer afer | reverse complement strand
TTCAATTAAAATGATTTTCTCACATTAAAAAGATGGCAGAGGTCCCAGTAACTTTCTGCAAGTATGCTAGACACCTTAACCACAGGAATGATGGAGATATGGTACCCATATTTAGAAACCCTTTGTGTACAGCTATTATTGCTGCCTAGGTAACTGAATCCTTACATATTTTTAAAATTAGATTTTATTTTGACCATCAAGTAATCATAAATGAATCATAGATTATTAAAACTTAGGTGAAAATTATTTCCCCTTTAATATTTTTAGAGAGTGGGTGAGAATTTGCTTTATGGAATTATTACTGTAAAATGCAATTTTTTTATAATCTCACTCAAATCTGCATCCTCTTATTCTGCTTGGTTACTTTCTCTGCCCTTCAATGAGGAAAGATAAGAAATAGAGCTTGGACTTTTTTTCTCAGCAATGACATTTTAATGTTTAAGCTATTTATTATCTCCTAGAATTTTTCTATTCACTCCATCCATTTTTTTCTTTTCAGTTCTGCAAAGGAAAATGACTAGAATCTTGAAACAATTCAAATATAAAATAGATTCTGAATTAGTGATTTTGCTTCAAGTAAGAGGAAGCCCTTGAAAAAGATGAGTCAAATAGTGTATATACTTCATAATATTACACCGAAAACAAATGCCTGGGGAATCAATTATCCATGTTGTCATAGACATGTGGGTAATAATGGCCAATGATCAAGATTTTAGGAAAAAAATAATTCTGTGTCTTACATACTTAAGACACTTTATGAAAAGGTAGATGTCTTTAAAGTTGCTTCTGTAACCAGAAGAACATGACTCACTAAATAGTATCCTATGTGTTTCTCAATATACAGTTAGAATACTTAACTAAGTTGGTTGATGTGCTGATGATGTATGAATTCCAATTATGACATTTAGATATAGAATTTATTTGGCCATGTTTCCATTTATTCAGTACTCCTGGAATATCTAATATGTACCAAGTATGTGTTAGATACTAAAGAATCACAAAGAAGTTATTTATTCACCTGCAAATAACTCATAATCTAAAACGTGAGAAACATTGAATATTTTGTCCACATAGGGCTATAGCAAAAAAAAAAAAAAAAAAG
>NW_006921612.1:13360782-13362296 GCF_000298275.1 Orycteropus afer afer | reverse complement strand
AAAAAAAAAAAAGAAAAAATGTTGCCATAGAGTTGATTTCAATTCATGGCAACCCCGTGTAATACAGAGTATAAGTGCTCTATAGGGTTTTCTTGGCTGTAATCTTTACAGGTGATTGCTAGGCCTTTCTTCCATAGCTCCAGTGGGTGGGTATGAACCACCAACCTTTAGGTTAATAGTCAAGTGCAATCCATTTCTGCAATGCAGGGATTCCTATGACAGCTATAGCATATTATACAACAGGATCAAAACAATAATACTATGCCAAGAGAGCTGTAAAGAATACATGATGGTTCTTAAGCTATTGTCTCTCAGGTCCAAACTTTCCTCTATATATTTTGTGATGATGCAACTGGGCCTATGAAAACATTTTTCCTTTTCCAGCAGCCCTCTGTGAGGCTCTGCAAATAAGAGGCACTAGAGAAAGATACAAAGAAGAGCAGGAACTTTTTCCTTCCAGTTTTCCTCTCTGCTTTTATCAACAGTATCCCAACAGTGCTCTTCACACTGGCAGTAATAGTTACAGTTTTCATTTTTTCAACACTTTCAGAACTAGCCTCATTGCAGTGTCAACACTGGCTACTCAATGCCTCTCTCAAAGGTCTGAGTCTCTGGTGCACATGACTGCTGTTGCAAGCTTCTTTTGATTGCTCCCAGTTTAGAGTTGCTAGCTGATTCCTAGTTATTATCTTCATCTAAGTGTTTTCTGTGCAACCTCAGTGTTCAGCTATTGCCTTTATAGTCCTTTAATATCTGCTCAACAAATTCTTACATTAAAATTCTCTGTTAAAATAACTGAAGCATTCTGTTTTCCTGAGTAGATCATAAATGATAGAGAATGTACAGTGTTTATGTTTCCTCTTTATGGTTGATGAGATTTTCAAGTCTTCTAGTAGAAAATCCTCATAACCTGGGAGGCTGGCTCTCTAGCATGATGAAGTCACCACCTGTCCATGAGGTAAGATGTACATTAGTCAAATTGTTTGTACAACAGCATCAACAGGGCTACAGATGTAAAGAACATTTTAGGCCATAAAGAATTAAATCTATTGATAGTCCTTCCAGAGTACTTGTTTCTGACCTAATGTGGTAAACACCCCCGAATAATAAAAATAATAATAAAGAACTGATAAATGTTCTAACTTATTTTATTTTAAAATATAGCAAACTTCTAAATTCCATTACTTTATGGATGAGTTGTTCCTCTCATATTCTAAGTGATCTAATAGAAATGGTGCTTCAGAATTATTTGTGAGTCGAGCACTCCTGCTCAAGAAGAGTTATATAAGCATAGATATTGATAGTCTTAAATACAATTCTCTGCTATGATTTTCAATATGCCCTGATAAAACAGAAAACCTCTCTGTTCCAAAACTTCTGGGAGTATCCAGCGTGTTTCATTTATTATCTGTTTTGTTTTATCTAATCAGTTGTTTTTATTGTGTTTGGCACCACTTGACAAGTGCCAACCAACCCTGAATAAACCTACTGTTCAAATGCCAGCAGTATCCTCT
>NW_006921612.1:13359301-13360037 GCF_000298275.1 Orycteropus afer afer | reverse complement strand
AAAAAAAAAAAAAAAAAACTCACTGCCATTGAGTTGGATCTGACTCATAATAAACCCTCCTTGGGTTTCTTTTCTTCTTCTTTTTTTTTTACATTCAAAGTTATGTGTACATTTAATTTCATTCCCCATTTGCCATGTCCAACCCTGACCCAGTCTCCTGCCCTCCCTACCCTGCAACACTCTCCCTGTGCCCCTCATAATTATGCACTCCTGTTTGTCCTGCATTTCCTCAGTTTGAATGTTGGTCATTTGGTGTTCCATGTTTATTGCTTTAAGGGATGTATTAACATTGAGTGTGTGGATGCGGCATCCTGGGTTGAGTGGTTTGCGTGTACATCTTCTTAACTATTGGGCTGAAATTCCACCCCTGGGGGTGAGTTTTATTCTAGGCGCTGAAAGTATTTCAGGGCCATAGTATTGGAATTCTTACCAGACTTCATCTGACCAGTAATTCTGGTCATTATTGAGTTTTTTGAATTTGTTCCATGTTTTCCCTCCCACTCTATCCAGGATCTCCAGATTTGACCCTTTCCTGAGTGGTCGGCATTGGTAGCCTGACACCATCCAGTTCTTCTGGTCTTGAGGGTCATCGTATCCTAGGGCTGACTGCTTCTAAATGCCCCTTTTTTGTGTGAGTTCTTCTTCACTTCTGATGCTAGGAGACCATTGGCTGCATTCTAGATGGCTGTTTGAAAGCTTTTAAGAGCCCAGTCGCTACTCACCAATGTAGGATGTG
>NW_006921612.1:13354618-13355866 GCF_000298275.1 Orycteropus afer afer | reverse complement strand
TTGCTTATCCGAGGTCTCTTTCCTTTCCATATAAAGTTAGTGATCATTTTTTCCATATCCCTAAAGAATGTTGATGGGATCTGGATTGGGTTCTATGTCTTTTTACAGTAATGGGTTCATACAGTACTTGTCCTTCTGAGATTGACTTATTTCACTCAGCATAATGTCTTCCAGGTTCATCCACCTTGGGTTTCTGAGATGGTATCACTACAGAAGTAGATTGCCCAATCTTCCTTCTGAGGAGTGGCTGGTTGGTTTGAATCACGAGCCCTCTGGTTAGCAGTCAAATGTCTTAGGCACCACAAAATAATGAATATTTCTACTTACTTATATACTATCACCAACATTAAATTTAGTTCCAAGAAAGGAGCTCCAGTGATGTAGTGGTTAAAGCATTTGGATGCTAATGGTTCAAACCCACTAGCTGCTCCATGGAGAAAGATGAGGCATTCTGTTTCCATAAACATTTACAGTCTTGGAAATCCAATGGTGGTCACTATGAGTTTGAATCAACTCGATGGCAGTGAGTTTGGTTTTTGCTTTGGGTAGGCCAAGAGGCAGCATTTATTTTATTTGTAAAAAGTCAGAGAATAAATAATTTGGCTTTTATGAGGCCTAACCATCTCGTAGTATCTTTATCACAACTACTCAAGTATGCCATTTTAACATGAAAGTAACCATACATAAACAAATGAGTGTGACTGTGTTCCAGAGAATAATTATATACAAAAAAACAAGCAGTAGGTCAGATTTGACTTATGGACCATAGTTTTCTGACCCCTGAATTCAAAAACATCCAAACATAAATGGCTTAAACAAGTTAGAAGTTCACTTTTCTTCCATCTAACAAGACTCAGTAGAAAGTCTAAATCTGATAGGGCTGATTGGTGGTATCAGAGCCCAGGTAATTTTTTTTTTTTTCCTTTTGATCACAGTCTTAACGTAAAGCCCTCAACAAATTTTCCTAGATACCTGTTCCAGCTTCATTTATCAGTTCTGAAATCCAGTTAGTTAGAATGGATGAGAGAAGATGTGAACTACACAACTTTTTTCTTTAAGACCCAAGTCAGAAATTGCTACATCACTTTTGCTCCCATTCCATTGGTTTCAACTCAATAACTTGGCCACCTCTAGCTACAAGAAATTTTGGGAATAAAGCATAGGTTATAGACAGTTAAATATAATTACAGGTTCCATTACTAAAGAAAGAATGACAGAGTAGATAATGTAGATAAACAATTATTCCAC
>NW_006921612.1:13352670-13354299 GCF_000298275.1 Orycteropus afer afer | reverse complement strand
CTTCAATAATACTTTATTTTGTTTAGAAGGAAATGCTGCTTTATAGTACAATGAGTATATACTGTGAAGCTAAACCTCTCTAAAATGATTGCAGAGTTTTTCAATGTTGTTGTTGTTGTTGTTAGGTGCTGTTGAGTCAGCCCTGACTCATAGAGATCCTATGTACAACAGAATAAAACACTGCCCAGTCATGCACTATCCTCACAATCCTTTCTATACCTCAGCCCAACATTGCAGCCACTGTGTCAATCCATCATTGTGAGGGTCTTCCCCTTTTTTTTGGTGACCCACTGATTTACCAAACATAATATCCTTCTCCAGGGTATGGTCCCTTCTGACAACATGACCAAAGTAAGTGAGACTATGTCTGGCCATTCTCTCTTCTAAGGACCATGCATACTGTACATCTTTCAAAACAGATTTGTTCATTGTTCCAGTAGTCCATGGTACATTCAATATTCTTTGCCAACATCACAATTTAAATGCATTAGTTCTTCTTTAGTTTTCCTTATTCATTGTCCAGCTCTCTCATGTATATGAAGTGATTGAAAATACCGTGGCTTGAATCAGGCTCATCCTTGTCTTCAAAGTACCATCTTTGCTCTTAAACACTTTAATAAGGTCTTTTGTAGAAGATTTACCCAAAACAATACATTGATTTCTTGACTTCTGCTTCCAAGTGTGTTGATGGTGAATCCAAGTAAAATGAAATCCTTGACAAATTCAATTTTTTCTCTGTTTATCATGATGTTGCCCATTGGTCCAGTTGTGATGATTTTTGTTTTCTTTATCTAATCCCTACTGAAGGCTCTTTTCTTTGATGTCCATTAGTAAGTGTTTCAAGTCATCTTTACTTTCAGCAAGCAACGTTGTGTCATCTGCATATTGCAGGTTATTAATGAATTTTCCTTCAATCCTGAAGCTGCATTCATTTCTCAGATTATTTTTTCAACACACAGATTGTATTGTGAAATGATACAGCTCTGATGCATACCTTTCCTCATTTTAAACCATGGTAGCCTCTAGCCCTATTTGCATGATGCTCTTGGTCTACGTACAGATTCTTCATGAGCACGATTAATTGTTCTGGAATTCCCATTTTGTGCAATGTTAACCATAATTTGTTATGATCCACAGAGCTGGAAGCCTTTGCATAGTCAACAAAACACAGATAAACATCTTTCTGGTATTCTTTCCTCTCATCAAGGTCCATCTGAAATCAGCAGAGATATCCCTTGTATCATGACCTCTTCTGAATCCAACCTGAATTACTGGCAGTTCCTTGTCCATGTATTCTTGCAACCAATTTTTAATTACTTTCAGTAAAATTTTACTTGTGTGTAATATTAATGATATTGTTTGGTAATTTCTACATTCTGTTAAAATACTTTATGTGTGTGTGTGTGTGTGTGTGTGAGATGGCCACTTTGTGTGTGTGTGTGTGTGTGTGTGTGTGTGTGATGGCCACAGATCCCTTCCAGTTGGTTGGCCAGGTAGCTGTCTTCCAAATTCCTTGGCATACATGACTGAGTGCTTCCCAGGTTGCATCCCTTTATTGAAAGATCTCAATGGGTATTTTGTCAATTCCTGGAGCCTTGTTTTTCACCAATTCCTTCAGTGCTGCTTAGA
>NW_006921612.1:13348736-13351370 GCF_000298275.1 Orycteropus afer afer | reverse complement strand
GAAACCCAAGGAGGGATCACTATGAGTTGGATCTGACTGGATGGTAATGAGTTTTTAGCAAATGATTATTTCCAGAGCACCCAACTCAGCAAATGCTTATTTGAAGATAATAGGTTGCATGTGTATACAAATTGGTAGCAACTGCCTTTCCAATCACATTCCCAACAATGCCAATGTTACCTGGATTCAGTGCCATAGCAAAGCCAGTTGGGAGTACTAGACGATACCACAGATCCAGTGCACACCCAGAGCAGAATTTATTTCTGCCATAAATGACAATTTGAGTCATGCTCAGTTCCTGGTATTTGTTCATCCACATACTGAACCAAAAACCAAACTCACTGCCATTGAGTCAATTAAGACTCATAGCAAGGCTCATTGGTCTTCCAAGGTGGTAACTATTATTGAAGTAGATTGCCCCATCTTCCTTCTGTGGAGCAGCTGGTGGGTTTGAACTGCCAAACTTCTGGTTAGCAGTCAAATTCCTGTGCCATCAGAGTATGTATGTATGTACATATATGTGTACACACACACACACACACACACACATATTCCCTTTTAGTTAAGCATATGTATATGTAGATATAATGCATTGAAGGATGAAAACTCAACAATCATGGCCTAGCACTGTTTGGTTTTTTCAGACATCACGAAGAAGTTGAATAACTCCCTATCTTCACTGTATCAAAATTTAGTTCTGAATTATTTACCTGCAACATTCTTTGTATCTCCATCTGTTCTCCTCTGAATTCTCCCAGCAAATAACCTTGTAGCCCAATTGCCTACCTTTGTACTCACCTTGCTTATAGAATGAATCTGATAGTTAAGTCAGGGCTTTTCCTGTTATATTGCTGTCTTCTGGGAAGACTCCTAATATCAGCCATGCCCACACACACACAGACCCCAACAGAATAGCATCTGACACGTAATGCTCTTCATCATGGGCCCCTGCCAGCCAAGCCACAGCTGATTAGAACAGAGGTAGGTGCCTGACCCAAAGGCAATAAATCTATGCAATGGCTAATAGCCTGTGAGATTGCCTGGTTCAAGAATTTAGTCCAGTGACACTGTCTGTGATTCAAAGCATCAATCGAACCCACTCTTGTGGAGCTTGAATGTGAGCCATGCTAAAAAGTTAGCAGTTTATAACCAAGGCAGATGTGAGAGATATCCATTGGGATTCTAGTAAGCAGTAGCGGAAGCCCTAAGACGTGAGTGGGTATCATAAGCATCAGCATTAGTGCCTAGGAAAGCTTACTCATCCTAATGGCAGTGAACAGCAAGAGAAGCTGCACACAGAACAGTCCAGGATCCTATATCTTCTTCAAGTTTATGTTTCAGGTGTGTAGATGATTTTGTCTTCTCTGATTTCCCATATATGTACGACAAACTCCCATTGCCTGAGAAATTCTGAGTTTATCTATTTTTTGCAAACTTGACCTTGGCTTCTCTCTATCACAAATTTTCATTGCCCTCTTCTGACCTCATTCATTAAAATTTCCAGAAAAATTAAAAATATATATATATATAGCTCACCTGCCAGTGGTGTTACTAGGGAAGTGGGGTGTAGGGGGCACAGATTGCTGCACAGGTAACGCTGTCAGCAGAGGTGATACTAAAATGACTATCTATACAATCTTTGTGCAGTGCTTCAGCAGAAATTAATTTTTTATAAAAGATATCTCAGTAGTTATAACAACAAAAACTTTTTTGTAACCCCAACTTAAATGTATCAATATAGCTATGTGGCTAAATTTCTGTGCTAAGTTACTTTTTGAACCCTTCTAATGTGCTGTGTTCAGAGCTGTCACTATTACCTGTTTTGGTTCTCTAGTGCCATTCTAACATGAATACTGTAAGTAGATGGCTTTAACAAACATGAGTTTATTCTCTTACAGTTTTGGAGGCTAGAAGTCTGAGTTCAAAATGCCAAGCTCTAAGGGCTGTGTGAAAGCCCCTCGATCTTTGGCTTCAGCTCTGCCCCTTGCTCCAGGCCAGCTGGACCTAGAGGTATCTCTTCACTCAGGCAGCTGCTGCCTACTGAGGCTAATAAGCCCATGGGCTACAAATAAACTGTCACAGTCACAATATTACCAAGCAACATGGCAGGTCAAGTCCAGAGACAGTCCCAAGATTGACAGGAAACATGGTAGAGTGTTGAATGAAGACTTGGCTACATTTAGGGTCCAAGCATGCCAAAAAACCTTCAGAGACCTTTCTTAAAACTTCTCCTTAAATACTGGAAGGAGCCCACATCCCTAATTCAGCTACTCAGCTCACCAGTAGAATGTTGCTATGAAGTTGATTACCAATCTCACCATGGGAAATAACTACATCCAGCTGCCCAGCCACTCAAATCAGGTGCAGCCAAGTTGACACATAACCTTAATTACCACATTACCCAATTACAATGACACTTCAAATAAAGTAATTTCATCTGCCTGCACTATAAGCATACACTGTTGTTTTTATTGATGTGGGTGTTTTTATATTCACTGATTTTGCCAAATTTTCTGGTGTTTTATTACAGATTTGTGGCAAGTAATGATTATGAACTTATATCAACAACGTGTTTGAGAAAGAAGTAGTAATTAAAGGAAAGACAGAGAAAAGTAAAAAAAAAAAAAAAAAAAA
>NW_006921612.1:13346370-13347900 GCF_000298275.1 Orycteropus afer afer | reverse complement strand
GCCTCCATTGGTGTTGATTGTGGAATGATGTAATACAAAATCTTTCATAGCTTCAATCTTTTCTCCATTTATCGTGATGCTGCTAATTGGTCCAGTTGTGAGGATTTTCATTTTCTTTATGTTGAGGTGATATCCATACTGCAGACTATAGTCTTTAATCTTCATCAGTAAGTGCTTCGAGTCATCTTGTCTCTGTCCAAAAATGCTATCCTTCCTGATGTGCATTGGGCCACTCTAACTTTGTTCTCAAGGATATGCCATGTACATATTTATGTACCCCAAATTAGAATACACAATCACATAGGCAATAGCATATTGTACACTGCCTTTTGGCTTTTGTTCTTTTGCCCCCTACCCTCCAGAATATTTTCTTCTCATATTAATTTTCTGAATCTTATTTAGACTTCAAGATTTTGCTCATGTATCATCAGTTGCAAGATAAATCTCATGTCATACCTACTTTCCTACCTTTCCTAAGTAACTAACTAGATGATGATGGTGGAAAGTCAGTGAATAAATAATTAACATTTGTGTTGTTGTTCTGTTTGGTTTTGGTGTTCTGAAAAAAGGGGATTCTATTCTTGAAGAATAGTGTCCACTGAAGGAAAACTGGGCAATCTTCTTCCATAAAGATTTACTACCTCATAAACCCAAAGGGGGTTGCTATGAGTCAGAATTGACTTGATGGGACTGAGTTTTGCTTTTGGTTTTTGTTCTTAAAGAAAAAGATTACAGAAGTGTTTGACTTACGTCAGTGACGTTATGTCTTCAGAGATTAAAAACTGAAGAAACACTCTTGGAGGGAATGTTGATTATCTGAAGTGGAGATGTAAGATTTTTGTCCTGGGAGTATCATGGGAGTTAAGAATTAATTCTTTTAATTGTTAGTCGGGGATGGATGCACAAAGGTGTGACATTAGGTTTTTGAACAAATTAAATTACTCAAATTATCTGCCTCATTCAGGCATGTAAAACAAGAATTTGCAACAGAGATATGCCCTGGAGATATATATGTGTGTGTGTATATATATAAGTATATATGTATATATATATTTTAATATATAGACAAAGATTTCAAAATTAGCCATGAGGGTTGTCATTGGTGCAGAGACTAATATAAAGGAATTAATGAAATATCATTTGTCAGTTAATTGAAAATAGGATTCTTAATGCTTCTTGGTGAGTGATTAGAATATAAGCCCTTAAAAAGACCTGATGAACATGAAGATATCTTAGTAGTTCTCTGTCATCTGGAATATAAGGAAGATAACTAGGCTATAAACATACTCTCTATGCAATATAATCCTGTTCTTTTTCCTCTGTATTATGTTGCCAATTATGGTGGGATGGTTGGCTTGGAAACCTCCTGATATGAGAATAAAGATATATTTATCTATTGATGATATCTGTCAGTTAAAAAAAAAAAAAAAGAGGGAGGAGGACAAGATGGCTGACTAGGCAGAAAGACTGCACAGATCCTCTGCAACAAAGAAAAGGGAAACCAATTAACACAGACACAGAAGATAATCC
>NW_006921612.1:13336891-13343485 GCF_000298275.1 Orycteropus afer afer | reverse complement strand
TACATCTGTGGGAAGAGATGATGGAGGAGCTCAATATCATCTCTTAGAAAAAGGCCACAAATGATTGTGGATCAATTGCTCCTTTGAAGTGAGAATGGACAGACTTTGTCTCACCTTCTTTGGTCATGCTGCCAGAAGGGCTGTTCCTTGGAGAAAGATATCCTGCTTGGTAAACTAGAGGGTCAGTGAAAAAGGGGAAGACCCTCAATGAGGTGAACTGACACCATGAATCGCAAAGATAGGATCAAGCATAGGAGGGATTGTGAAGATGGCACAGAACTGGGAATTGTTTTGTTCTGTTGTATAAAGGGTCACAATGAGTCAGAAGCAACTCTCCAGCACCTAACAACAAAAACAACAAGGTACTGCTTCATTTACCCTTGAGTATAAATAGGACTACGGGTCACTGCATAGATATAATAGGAATTCACCTGTCTACCAAAACTTGGCAAAGTAGAAAATAAAACCAAAAACCAAACCCATTTGCCACCAAGTTGATTCCAATTCATAGTGACCCTAAAGGCAGAGTAGAACTACCCCCAGAGGTTTTACAAGGCTATAAATCTTCATAGAAACAGACTGTCACATCTTTCTTTCTTGCACTGGCTGGTAGTTCGAACTGCCAGTGTTCTAGTTAGCAGCCAAGCACTTCACTACTGTGCCACCAGGACTCCTCTGGAGAACTAGAAGCCCCTCTAATTTATCATGCTTATCCATCTTCTTTAATATCTAGAATTCCCTTAAAGACTTTTGTTCCAGGGGTAAGGAAATCATTCCATACTAAAAGTAATGTAATAGGAGTCAAGAGAACTAGGCTTGAGAATCTAGATTCACATTATTATCCCTATTACTTTGTGAATATAGTTTAACATTGTTGGGCCTCAGGTTTCTTATGTGTAAATTGAGAGTGGAAGCCTTGATCCTCTAGGTTACTTATGAAATATAAGTAAGACTCAAACTAGCCTTACAGTGCATCTGTTAAATATGTCAGCCATTTTTAATGTATCTTTTTCAAAATTGTCCCTAAAGTTTGCAAAGTTTTAAATGGTTTACATTATTTAAGATGTTAACATAATTTTCACAGGTAGATATATATGTTAACAGAAGTGAGGGAACATTTTATTAAAACTAGCTTTTTTTTTAACTTCATTATCTGTATTTCAGGGGTGACAACATAATTTATAATAGTGGGAGAACTACTCTTTCATTTGAGAAAATAATGCCTTTTTTATGTAAAGACCTTAAGTAACTTAGTGAAAGAAATTGAATAAAAAGAGAGAGAGACTATCCTGAACAATTGTTTTACACAGAACTTTTTCAGGGGGTTTGGGACTTATTTCATGAGAGGAAGTAGGTACATGCATGCTTTGGATGGTGTAGTGAGAAAATACATCTTTCTTTCTCATCAGGCTTCCCTACAGAACAGGATAGCACTGCTTCCTAGGAGCACACTGGGGTGAGTGCACAGTGGGGCAAGTGTGCTAGGAGGTGAGTAGCAATTGAATAGCAGTGAAGCACAAAGATATTTACAGAATGAAACCTAATGAATGACTCTCAAGATGACATCCTAGCTATCTAGAGCCACAGTAACAGAAATAATACAAGTAGATGGGTTTACCAAACTGCAATTTATTCTCTCACGGTTTAGGAAGTTGGAAGTTCAAATTCAGGGTGCCAGCTCTAGGAGTAGGCTTTCTCTCTGTATCCACTCTCAGGGAAGGTCTTTGTCTCCTTTCAACATCTGTGGGCCTGTCATCCCTTGGAGATCTCCATGTGTCTTAGTATCAATTTTCCCCTAAGTCTGGCAGGTTCACAGTGCAGGGACTCTGATTTCAAAGGACATTCTCCACTCCTATCTCTCCTTTCTTGGTGGTATAGAGGAACCAAGGTGATGCAGGCCACACCCCAGGGAAATCCCTCTTATTTGGGATCAGGGTTGTGACCTGAGTAAGGATTTGCATTCCACCCTAATCCTTCCTCATTGATACAATATACTTAACCTAATCCTCATTAACATAACCTAATTCTGCCTAATTAAATGTCAGGATTTATCACATATTTATTACATATCACAAAATGGAGGATAACCACACAATAGTGGGAATTATAGCCTAGCCAAGTTGACACATATTTTTAGGGGACATATTTAGGTCCATGACAGTTGGATACATGCAAGATTAAATCCTAGGGTTCTCACAAACTTGTAAGTGCTCAGAAAATCAAAGGAGAGTTACCCAATAGAAACACAGAATGTGTGCAGTCATACAGAACTCAATTGTTTTACTGAATATTAATATAAAAGGGAATCCTGGAAGTCAAGCAAACCTAGAGGCATTTTGCATATCCACAGAGGTGGAAGGAATGTTGTGCAGATGAGGCAAAGCAATGAAATGGGGGGAAAAAGTTTGCTTTAAGCCTATGAAGCATTGGTCAATTGCTTAAATTCTGGAACTCAATTTCCTCTAACATAAGCTAGGAATGACTCAATGACAACTAACAACAAAAAGCTTTTGCAGGATTGTTGTTAGAGGCAGAGACAATGTTTATAAAGTTCCTAGCATATTTAGTAAATGATAGCCATTGTCAAATGTACCTACAGACTTGCATGCCCCACACAAACTGCTACTGACAGCCATTAAGGGACGCAGAAATTTGAGAGTTTATTTTCAGACACCCTTATATTTGAATCACAGTTTTCTAAAAGGCAAAGACTGCCACACCTATATTAGGTAGAGTGCCTTAGACACCATAAGCATGGAATATTAAACAGCAAAGCTCTTTCCACACTCCCTTGCATTTTATTTCTGGGTTAATATGAGGTGATGGTTTCAACCTATAAATCCCATTAAGCTTGAATCCTGGTTACTTCAAGATAATGCATAAGAAACGAAGTTGTCATGGCAATTTAGATCCAAGACTCACACCTGATCATAGTCCCTAGATTTGAGGCTTAGCAGACAGTACATTTTCCATGCTTCACTTTTTTTTCCTGGAATTTTCATCCTCTTCTGCATCTGAAGACTCAATTGTTTTAGTCTCCATGGGGTAGAGATTATCTTTTCAGGTTGATCAAATAGAGCATTGAGGTGATAATTAGAAATCTAATATACAACATTTTATATTGAGAAATTTCTTGTTGGAAAATTTTATATATCTAAATCCTTTAGTAATGACTATTTTTTAATCTAATAAATAGCTTGAGGTAAACATAGGGATAATTTTCAAGCATATTTCCCTTGATAAATGTGCAATTCCAAGCTCTGAACTGTTCTAAATAAAACCCTTTCATTATCTACCTCAAGGCTATGTTTTCAACATTCAGCAAATAAAGCACACCTATCAGCCTTGAGAACTCTGTCACGGAATTTAACCTAAATGCATTTTTCAGATTTCTTTCTCTGACATGATTACTTATATTATTGTACAATACAGATATATCTTAAACTATTTGAGTTGTAACATCTATACAAATAAGAAGAACACTTTATCATGAGATCTTTCAAGATAAGTTAGAAGTTCTAAATTGTTTACCCTGTTGGCCCAGAATGTGATAGGAAAAGAATTATATGCTTTTATATGTGGTTCTGGCTATTTCCAGTACGCTTTTTGACAGTTTTGCCTTTTTTTTTTTTTTTTTCTGTACATTTATTGTCTTCAAAGAGCACACATTGTTTAAATGCAGGAAAAGAGCTTTCAGATTTTAGAAGATTGGCAGACCTCATGATTCATCTACAGACATGGGGTCAGAGGAGCCATAATTGCTGGTTGGTCCTGACATTTTCTTGATCTTTCTGCTTTCAAGCACCACTTATCGCTTTATCTAAGAAAATGCTTCTTCACGAGGAATTTATTATTAATATTTTCAAGGGTATAAAATGACCTTCAGCCTAATTGACATGGTCTTATGTATGTATGTTGTCTGAAAATTCATTTAAAATGAAAATCATTAGGCTCTGGAAGGCTTTTTATAAAGATCAGAGCAATCTAAGGAAGAGAAACTTCAGAATGTGAATGCATGATTATCAACATCTTTTAGAAAGTATTCTTAAAGCACACACACCAAAATGACACATATTCAAGATGACAATATGAGCAAGTGTTACAGCTACCTTTGCTCTTTACAAATGAGGAAAGTAGTTTTCACAAATGTTTAGATTTCAAAACTCACAGAGACAATAGGTGATATAAGTGAGCCATGAGTGAATCCATTCTTTGGTTGCATTAAATCATTAATTAAATTTCACTGAGAAGCTAATATATCGCTAACCTTTTTGATAGGGCACAAGGTACATTGCTCTACACTTTAAGGAACTGGTTGTGTTATGCAAACACAAATGTCTCAGGGAACGAATTCCTATACTAGGTAAAAAATGCCATAATAGAAGGACACTCATTCTTTTGAGGAGCCCAGGGAAAGCTTGCAGGAGGGTATAATGTCTGATCTGGGTTTGAAAGGATGAGATGACCTAGTGGAGTAAAGAGATGAGGACATTTAAACATTAAAAATAAATAAATAAATACAGTTGCTTTCAAGCCAGTCCTGACTCATGGTGACCCAATGTGTGTCAGAGTAGAACTGTGTGCTCCCTGAGGTTTTCAGTGGCTGATTTTTCAAAACTTGATCCCCAGGCCTTTCTCTGGAGGCACTTCAGGGTAGACTCAGAACTCCAACTTTTTAGTTAGCAGCCTAGAAAAATAACATATGCAAAGTCATGGAGGCCAAAAATAGACTTATGTGCTTGGAAATGATGGGCATTTTGGATGACAGGAGTAGGGAATACTAGGGGGTGAGTGAGAGGATCTGAAGCTGGAAAAAGAGTCTGGGATGAATGTGTCAGAGCTTTCAGATTTTCTATATTATCTTTATCTTGGGTTCTTTATATTGAAGACTTCCTGAATTAACCCTCACATTTATTGTGAATGGTAAGATGATTTTGTCCTTTTTCCTTTTGCAAATACATCTACTTGTCTGGGGGTGTCCTGGTGACATAGTGGATATAGCATTTGACTGCTAATCAAAAGGTCAGTGGTTTGAACCCACTAGGTCCTTTGAGGGAGAAAGATAAAGCAGTCTGCTTCCATAAAGATTTATATCCTTGGAAACCCTACAGGGCAATTCTACTCTGTGCTATAGGGTTGTTATGAGTTGGAATCCACTTGATGGCAATAGGTTTATTATTATTATTATTATTTACTTATTCTGAAAGTAAATAAACATTACACACCTACTCACCATAAAAAGGCTTATATTCTCAAAAAATAAAGCCTAATTTATTCAAAGGCATGTTGATCCTTTCAAATAACTCCTATTTGTAGGCTTAGCCTACATTTATTTAAACAGATCAATCTTTGCTCAAAACATTTGAAGAGCAGTGCTTTGAGATTGTCATACAAAGTCCAGAACACAGTTGTCAAGAGTGTCTTGACAAACTTTTTTGGCAAAAGTTTTTGGCAAAGCTTCATCTTTGACTTTATTTCTGGGACTGGTCAAAGCTAATCAGGACAAAGAAAGGTGAATGAAGGAAGTGACTGAGCTCAAAATGATCATTTGTGGCCTAAAATGATAATGAACTTCTAAAGCACTGAGCTCAATTATTTGTTATTCTTTTCATAAATATCTCTTTGGCAATTCAGCAATAAAAGCACCAATAAATATTAGGTAAATCACTGAAATAAGAGTCTAATCACTTTGAAGAATAATTGATTTTATGTTCTTTAGGAAAAAAAAAAAATGCTACCATATTTTTACTTTGCCTTCATGGTTGGTGCCATGGCTATTTGGCTTCCATACTTAAAACCAATATGTTAAATACATTTATTAAAAATGTAAACAGCAGACTCCCAGAGAGAAAGTAAGGACAGAAAGAAAGAAAGGTGGTTAGAAAATTAGTCACCTCAAAATTTCAAATTTTACTAGAACATGCATGTTTTTTCTCTTCTTTCATGTAGAAGGAAGAATCCCAACTGGTCTCTTGCCCCAAAATCTCTTTCTCCATTCATGTTAGAGTGGTCTTCCTAAAATACAGGAAAGCACAGCCCTCTTAGAAAAATCTACACTCGTACCATCTGCATATGGAAGAAAATACAAATTCCTCAGAGTATTTGAGATTCTCACAGTCAGGCTCTAAACTTTCTAGCCTAATTTCCCCACCACATATTTGTATCTAAATTCTACCCCCTGAAAAGCTAAAAATCTACTATCTTTTAATAAATATATTAGTTCAGGCTTTTGCGTATGCTAGACTTTCTAGCTACAATGTTCTTTCACTATTTTCTATGTGTTCAGAACATCTTTTATTTTAATGCTCTAGATCATATCTCACCTCCTTCATGATACCTCCATAACTCTCCCCTTCTCTGTACTACCAGCTCCTTCCTCCAACCTCTACATAATGGTGCTCTCTCTGTTTAACAGGTTTATGTGAATAGCTTTCTATTTGAATTTTCATGTCTGATTTTCCTCATATTAGAAGCTCCTTGTGTTCAAGTAACATAACTTGTCTTATCTCTGTTTCAGTTCTACGCCAAACAGTGCTTAATAATGAAAGTTGAAATGAATTGAAGTATGCAATGTTGTACTGTTTGAGTTCAGAT
>NW_006921612.1:13320608-13326437 GCF_000298275.1 Orycteropus afer afer | reverse complement strand
GTCCAACTCAATGGCACATAACAACAACACACCACGTTATAAGTGTAAACATCACAAAACTGAGCCACATGTTCATCAGTTTTAGCTTACGGTCACATTTCAAAGACTTGCATACAGTCTATTGACCAAAGTCCCAAAGAATAATATTAATTTTTATTGAATATTTGTGTTAAAATCATAGTATCAGGTTTATATAGTACATTACACAGCCTAAGTTCCTAACTAATTTATCTAGAATATTCTCTGTTCATTCAAAAGTTAGAATTCACAGGGATACTAAAACTCCATTTTTCTTTCCAAGTGGTTGCCTGAGTGTCACACAGCTCTTCCCATTACTTTCTGGCTCCCTCATCTTCTTTCAGAGAACTGAATTAATACTGAGTATGATATTGAGAGGGGCCGCTCCACTAGAATACTAGTGAATAAAATTTCCCATTATATTAAATAAGTAATACTTTTATTAACATCTCTGTGCCTATAGTGTTGTCTAGTTGTAGATTTATTCATAGAATGAATTCTCAGAAGTAAACTTGCTTGGTGAAAAGATAAGAATATCTTTCAAGATTTAGATAGCTACTTTCATCTTTTTTATAGCCTTTAGACCAATCTATTCATCTACTGATAGCATCCAGCAATTGAACTTAGTTCAACTCTAAGGAAAAAGACCTCTACTGTGATTATCTCAAAGTCATCAACCACTAGTGCAATAACAATCACCAGGGCAGCTTGTTGAGCCACACCACAGCCACACTCTAGCATTGAGTGGTTGGATAAGCACTTTGCAGTGGGAATCTTGAAGACACTGGACAGAATTCATTGCACATGTGCAGGTTCAGCATCAGTGGACATTAAAAGAAAGCCCTTACCAGAAGCCGACTACATGGACAACAAAGAACATTGCCAAATGGGTAACTGAATGCAATGGGTAACTGAAGCTGAATGAGTCACCTTTAGCAATCCAAGCTGATTGTGGCCTAAAGTAGCCTTTTATATGACTTCTATCGAACTGTTCATAAAATTCATGACTGCAGTTCACATGAACATTATCATGTTCTTGGATAAGCTCCCTGAAATTCATTTTGAAAGCAAGGTCACAAGGTCACCTGCAACATGGGAAGGAAGATGTAGTCTGGTTTGCATGGCAGCTTCTTGGAGGAGCAGTCTTCTGAATGCACTAAGGGACACAAGATCTATTAGTTTGGTGGTTATATACTTACCTCTTGCTGAAGTGCTACAATATGATGACCTAGCTGTAAGCCAGTTCCTGCTAATGAAATCTCATGAATCCATAACATCTTCCTCTAAAGGATTCCCAATATTTCCTTGCCTCCAGTCTTGCTTCCTCCCTATTTCATCTTCCAGACAGCTGTCAAGGAATACTTTCTAAAACACAGATTTTGTGGTGTCCCTCCTTTTTCTTGAAAATAGCCTTTTGAATTCCATTTACAGAAGAGTTTTTAAAATTTGTAATTATTATGGTCAAAAATAATTTTGGAGCATGTATACTGTATATATACATATCAATTTCTTAATAAATTAGACAGCACTTCATATGTATAGTGTTTATTATAAAATGTGCAAAAACAAAAATGAAAGGGATGCAAAAAAGGCAGAGGGGTGGTATCTTTAGACTTCCTCTAATATCACAGGGGGAGGGAAAAATCACCATTAGTAGCCTAAGGCTGATTTCTATGTGGTCAGATATGCTGTCACCTTTTAACCTTCCTATCAATTCTGTCAACAACTATCCCTCCCATGTCTCTCTCTACTTCTCTACTGGGTTTGAAAATGTGTGCAATAGCTACACGGAACTCATAGATAATAGTCATGATTATGGGGTTTATTAGGAAAGTAAAAGGTTACAATTCATATTCAGGAAAGCTCTGGATAAAATTATTCAATCAAAACAGCCTCACCTTGGCCATGACCAGAGGCACAGCTCTCCTTGGCCTTTAGCCTCTCAGCCTAGCCCCTGCCTTCCTTCAGCAAGAATTTCAAACCTCTTTTATTGCTGCTGGTAGGTGCACCCCACTCTGCCAGCAAGCCTCCTGCCTTCAGGATTCTCACTCCATGGGCCAGGAAGTCCATTGCTCTGCTTTGTGTCAGTCTCTTATTCTGTTGGTTCTGCTGCATCTGCTGCCTCTGTCTCTCTGCTGTTTCTCTGTCATATAACTGCCATCTCAACACAGGGAACTTGGGCCAGGGGTACACTCCACTCTCAGCTTTTCTCTCTTAATAACTGTGAGATCCCTCTTTTTGCCTCTGAGATGGCTCATTTTAAGTATACCAAGATGGCAAAAATGACCAATCCCCATGTTATGATTCCAATTTATTTCCATAGTACCTCCACCACAAGGGTGCCATTACTTTAATTTACCTTATTAACAAGCTATCCAGTCCCCTTAGTGAGCGACCAGCATCTCACATTGCATAGGTCCATCCTGTCATCTGACGGGAGTCACAAAGACCATGACTGTTGTTGTCATTGTTAGGTGCCGTCGACTCAGCTCTGACCTATGTACAACAGAATGAAATACTGTCCAGTCCTGTGCCAGCCTCCCAATCCTTGCTATACTTGAGCCCATTGTTGTAGCCACTGTGTCAATCCATCTCATTGAAGGCCTTCCCCTTTTTCATTGACCCTCCACTTTACCAAGCATGATATCCTTCTCCAGGGAATGATCTCTTCTGACAATATGACCAATGTAGGTGAGACATGATTTTCATTAGCCTAGATTTTAAATATAGGAAGTGTGCCAAGAGAAAATGGCAGGTAGGAGAGAAGCAATAATGCCTACAAAGTAAAGAGGCAGTAAAGTAGCTACCATCATGGAGTATGGCAAGAGACTGGTGCACATGTATTATTTTAGGACACACAGGAAAGAATGATGTTATATAAAAAGACATCGAGTATTGTTTTTGGAATTAAAAAAAAAATAATGTCATGCTTTTAATTTATTTTCCCTTATGGTGCATTAAATTAGTTAATATGGATAGTCTAGTCATAGTCTTTGTGTGTGTGTGCACGCGCATTATTCCTTCTTTTTAGATAGTCCTACCTGCCCTCTTCTCTTGGCAAACTTCCTATCATTTAAAATCTAGGTTAATTATGACCAATGAAAATCATGTATGTAGGTAATAGGAAAACATACTGTATTATTTATTCAGGCAAGTAACAACAATCTTTTAAAATTACTTCAAGACATGCTTCAGTCACAAGAAAAATAAATAAAGAACTCAGGAATGGAAAAATGATAATTACCATGAGCATTGAAAGTAGTTCTGCTTAAATCTAAGGGTTATAGATATTGTTATAAAAATAACTGCAAATGTTCAAAACTAACTCTTGATAAAAGAATATAGAGAAATAATAAGTATCAATATTTATGAGTTCAAGATATAAGATTGCATTAATAGAACTTGAAAGTGTTTCATGTAAAAAAAAAAGGAATAAAAGGATAATGAGTTGCATTTTTTAAAATTTATTTTTAGGAAATTCAAGGTAAAGCTTAATTATAAACTGCAATGAAAAACAGAAATATGAAAAAGAGAAACAGGGAGTTGATCCAAGATGATGGACTAAGCAGATATACAACCCAGACACTGTACAAAAAAGACCTCTGAAACCAAGTGAAATAGACATGGATGACAATCCTGGAACCCTGAGCTTCAAGGGAAAGGATAGCAAAGTAGATCAAATATTGATTAGGAGAAGAAATCAAACGAAAACATCAAACAAAAATACATATAGAGCAGTGAATTGCCAATTGGCCCAACAAAGTGCAGGAATTTTGAATTATTGCAAGCAGCATTTCAGCTGGGGCAAGAACCACATAACTGGTTCTGTTCATTAAGGACTACACCAACACCCACATTGGTGATCGGCAAGGGAAGACAGGATCCAGCTACCTTACTTAGCCATCCCCCCCATACTTTCAGTCCCACCCACTTAGCAAGGACCACAATCCCTTGCAGCACCACTTGATTGACAATAAATGGTAGGCAACACCTGCCCAACTTGCCCTCAGCTGCTCTCCAAGACCAGTGATCACAGGCTCACACTGACATTCCCACCCACTACCAAATCTACAGAGAGATAGGTGGTGAGTGAGCCAGTGCTGCCAAACTAGCAACCAGAGGTGCATGACTGTCCTTTAACCTGGGTGTATTGAAATGAAATGAAACAAAAAAATCAGGGTGAAACAAACCAAACTACATTCAGCAAATACATACAATAACACAAAAATGTCTCAGAGTCTACAGACAACTTCAAGTGACATGCACACAAGCAAGACAAGAAGGCTTAAATAAGTGACCCAAATACAAGGCCAGAAAATCTTCTGGAGGAAGAGCAGGTACTGGAACAACCTAATAAGCAATTCAAAATAATTGTATTTGGATCCTTCAGCAGATTAAGAAAGAGATTAATGAAAACAAAGACAACACCAAGGAAATCATAGAGAAAATCAAGGAAAGCACAGATAAAACTCTAGAATTAAGAATAAACACAGAAACATATTAACAAAATGAATTTAAAATTAGAAACCATACAAAAAGTGCAAACAGAAATCCTAAAGATTAATACTAAAATTTCACAAATAGTTAAGGCAAAGGAGTAGAAATGAATCAGTGGAAGAGAGAATTAGCAAATTTGAAGACAAATTAATTAATACTAATCTGTGAGAGGAAGAATCAGGAAAAAAGAAAATGAGGAAAGCCTGAGAATGGTACGAGATATAATCAAGAGAAATAATTATATGTGGTCAGAATTCTATAATAGAAAGAGGTTAAAAAAAAAAAAAGCACAGAGAAAAATGTCAAGGATTTGTTGGAAGAAAAGTTCCCTAATATCATAAAAAAAAAAAAAAAAGAGAAGATTTAATTCAAGAAGCTCAAGGAAACTCAAACAAGATAGACTCAAAAAAAAAAAAAAAAAAAATCACCAAGACATATCAAAATCAAACTTCCCAAAATCAAAGACAAAGAAAGAATCCAGAAAGCAGCTGGGTGAAAACGAAGTTACCTACAAAGGCAAAATAGTAAACTCTGATTTCTTGTACAGACACTGGCAGAAGCTATGCAGGCAAGAAGGCAACTGGATGACCATATTGTTCTTCAAATATATTGGTGAAATTAGGATATTCCCAAATAAACAGAAATTAAAGGAATTTGTAAAAACCAAACCAATATAACAAGAAATTCTAAAGGGAGTCTTTCCAGACATAGAGCCAATAATGGCAAATGACAACCTGAGATTGAGACACCCTACAGCATCACAAAGTAATCAGCCTAAATATAGAAGTGTCAAAATAAAATAAACCTACAAGATGGAAAGTAGGGAACCAGAGATGTTGATTTGTAAACAATGACAACTACAATGTAAAAAGAGAATAAATGGTGCAGTTACAGAACTTCCAAATGGATAGAAAGTCAAAATGATATAAATATATATAGGATGCACTGTTTTTTATACTTGGGAAGATAATAATTAATTACAAGCAACTTCAAAGAAAATTAATAAACTTTCTCACAAAAATAAAAAAAATCATAAAGATTCAGAGACATTGAAATAACAACAATGAAAAAAAAAAAAGTAAAAGAAAATTTGTAAACCAAATGAACTCAGCACAGAAATATATATGGAACAAAGAAGCCATCAACATCAAATACACACACACACACACACACACAGAGTAAAATGACAGCAGTAATTTTCATAACTATCGATAATTATACTTAAAGGAATTGGCTTAAGTACACCAATAAAAGACAGATGCCAGCAGAATGAATAGGAAAACATGACCTATAAAGATACAGTCTATAAGAGAC
>NW_006921612.1:13318367-13319743 GCF_000298275.1 Orycteropus afer afer | reverse complement strand
AAACTTCTCCCATCACAATATTATAGAATTAGAAATCAGCAACAGAAAGAGCAAGTTAAAAAAAGAAAAAAAAAATGAAATTCAACATCCTGCTTACTAACATTGGGAGTATAAGAAATAAAAAGTTAATTTCAAAATTCCTCTAATTGAAGAATGAAAACAAAGCATACAAAAGTCTTTGGATGTCCAAAAAAACAGTGCTCAGAGGACAATTTATACCAATAAACACAATCATCAAAAAACAAGAACAAACCAAAATCAATAGCTTAATCCAACATCTCCAAGAATTAGAAAAAGAACAGCAAAAAAAGTCTACAGTCATCATCAGAAAAATAATAATAATAAAGATTGGAGGAGAAATAAATGAAATAAAAAATAGAAAAAAAGAAAAAGACTGGAATATTGTTCTTTGAAAGGATTAATACATTAGCAAACCACTGTCGAATTTAACAAAAGAAAAGAAGGACAAGATACAAATAACATGAATAAGAAATGAAACAAGTGATGTCACAACAGAGCTAACTGAAATAAAGAGGATAATAACAGAATACTATGAAGACCTAATAGACAAAAGAGTCTCAGAAAGAGCACTCAGACCCAGACGCACAAAACCAAACGACACTAAGATTATAGACTGAGATATTCCAGGGAGGTCAGCCTTAAGAGAAAAACAGAATCCACCTGTTGTTGATCACTTCCAGAGCTAAAATAAGGCTCATAGTCATAACTTAGTGTCCTCTGTTCTTCTCATAGGTTTAGAAGCCCTGGTCCTTGGGAATGGAATGTGTACACGAGATCAAAAGCTTTAGCTCAACCTATATTAACCCTGTATTTGCCCATTGGAGGCTGGAAGACTTATGGAATATTCTGAAACTTTGCCTGCTCTCTGCTTATGCATACATGATTAAACTCATACTTCTCTCTTCTCTTGGTGTGACTGATTTGACTATGTGTGACTTCAGGCACAGCCCATATTTTGGGGTAACACTATGAAGAACTATACTTCAACAAATTTGAAAATCCAGAAGAAATGGAGAAGTCTCTAGAAACACACCACCTACCGAAACTAACACAATCTGAGATACAAAATTTGAACAGAATCAGCACAAAATAAGAAATTGAGCAAGTCACTAAAAAAAAAAAGAAAGAAAGAAAGAAAGAAAGTCCTAGCCTGGACAGCTTCACTGGAAAAGTCCACCAAACATTCAGAGAAGATCTGATACCAATACTACCAAACTATTGCAGGATGTAGAAAGGATGGAATATTTCCAAACACATGCTATGGACCAAGCATTACCCTGACACCAACACCGAGCAAAGACACCACTAAAAACTATAGGCCAATATCCCCATAGACATAGATGCAAAATTCTCAA
>NW_006921612.1:13314326-13318007 GCF_000298275.1 Orycteropus afer afer | reverse complement strand
TGACAACCTTGAGCTCTTCAGCCCCTGTAGCTGTGTGAGTCAGAAAAAGCCTCCAGCTTGACGTTTGATCCAAGAACTTGGGACTTGCCACCTTCTATAAGTGTGTGAGCCATTTTCTGAAGATAAATTTCCCTTTCTTTCTATATATATGTATATGAACTTTACTGGTTTTGCTTCTCTAGAGAACCCAGCCTAACCCATTTGGTACTGAGAATGGGGTCAAGAACAACAGAAGGCTCTGCAACAGGTTCAGGCTGACATGCAGCCTGCTCTGCCACTTGGGCCATATGATCCAGCTGATCCAATGGTGCTTGAGGTGTCTGTAGTAAAGATGCTGTTTGGAGTCTTTTGCAGGTCCCTATTGGTGAATCACAATGCATACCCTTGGGATTTTGGAGCAAAGTCCTGCCATCCTCTGCAGATAACTACTCTCCTTTTGAGAAACAGCTTTTGGCTTGTTACTGGGCTTTAGTAGAGACGGAACGCCTAACCATGGGCCACCAAGTCACCATGAGGCCTGAGCTGCCCATCATGAACTGGGTGTTGTCTGACCCACAGAGTCATAAAGTTAGACATGTACAGCAGCACTCCATCATTAAATGGAAGTGGTATACTAGAGATCAAGCTTGAGCAAGACATGAAGGCACAAGTAAGTTGCATGAGGAAGTGGCCCAAATGTATATGGTCTCCACTCCAGTCACATTACCTTCCCTCTCCCATCTGCACGCATGGACTCCTGAGGAATTCCTTATGATCAGTTGACTGAGAAAGAAAACTTGTGCCTGGTTTACAGATGGTTCCACACAATATGCCAGCATCACTCAAAAGTGAACAGCAACAACACTGCAGCCCCTTTCTGGAATTTCCTTGAAGGACAGTGGTGAAGGGAAATGCTCCCAATGGGCAGAACCTTGAGCTGTGCATATGGCTGTTCACTTTGCATGGAATGATAAATGGCCAGATGTGTGATTGTATACAGATTCATGGGCTGTGGCTAATGACTTGGCCAGATGGTGTGGGACTTGGAAGGAGCACGATTGGAAAATTGGTGACAAGGATGTAGGGGAAAGTGGTATGTGGATAGATCTCTCTGAATGGGCCAAAGGAGTAAAGATATTTGTGTTTCATGTGAATGCCCACCCAAAGTTGGCCTCGGCAGAGGAAGACTTTAACAATCAGGTGGATAGGATGACATGCACAGTGGAAACCAGCCATCGTTTTTCCTCAGCCACTCCTGTCATTCTTCAATGGGCTCATGAACAAAGTGGCCATGCTGGCAGGGATGGAGCAACATGGACTCCCACTTACCAAGACTGATTTGGCTACTGTCACTGCTGAGTGCCCAATCTGCCAGCAGCAGAGACCAACAATGAGTCCACAAAATGGAATCATTCCTTGGGGTGATCAGCCAGCAACCTGGTGGCAGGTTGATTACATTGGACCGCTTCTATCATGGAAAGGACAATGTTTTGTTCTTACTGAAATAGATACTTATTCTGGAAATGGATTTGCCTTCCCTGCATGCAATGCTTCTGCCAAAACTACCATCCATGGACTTACAGAATGCCTTATCCAGTGTCATGGTATCCCACACAGCATTGCTTCAGATCAAGGAACTCACTTCACAGCAAATGAAGTGCAGCAATGGCCCCATGCTCATGGAATTCACTGGTCTTACCATGTTCACTATCATCCTGAAGCAGCTGGCTTGATAGAATGATGGAATGACCTACTGAAAACACAATTACAGCACCAGCTAGGTGGCAATACCTTGAAGGGTTGGGGCAATGTTCTCCAGGAGGGTGTATATGTTCTAACCCAGTATCCAATATATGGCGCTCTTTCTCCAATAGCCAAGATTCACAGGTCCAGGAACCAAGGGGTGGAAATGGGTGTGGTATCACTCACTACTACCCCTATTAATAGACTCAGAAAATTTTTGCTTCTTGTCCCTGCTACTCTATGGTCTGTGGGTCTGGAGATCTTAGTTCCAAAGGGAGGAACACTCCCACCTGGAGACACAATACTGATTACATTGAACTGGAAGTTCAGAATGCCACCCAGCCATTTTAGCTTCCTCATGCCTCTGGATCAACAGACAAAGAAGGGTGTTACTGTACCATCTGGTGTGATAGATCCTAATTACCAAGAGGAAATTGGATTGACATTATGTAATGGAGGTAAAAAATAATATGTTTGGAATACAGGAACTTCTTTAGGACATCTCTTAGTACTACCGTGCCCTATGATTAAAGTCAATGAAAAATTACAGCAACCCAATTCTGATATGATTACTAGTGGCCCACACCCTTCAGAAATGAAGGTTTGGGTCACCCCATCAGGCAAAGAACCACGACCAGCTGAGGTGCTTGCTGAGAGCAAGGGAAATACAGAGTGGGTGTCAGAAGAAGGTAGTTCTGAATATGAGCTACAACCACATGACCAGTTGCAGAAATAAAAACTGTGATTATTAGACTTCTTCATTGTGTATGTGCATCAAATGGTTTTGTTCCCTTCTGTTTGAACTGTGAAATGTAAATAAGGTTAATGTGTTTTGATTGTATGCATGTTAGCACATCATGTTAGGTGCAAATATGAATTTATAATTGTCCTTATTTGTTGTTGCTGTTGTTATGTGCCATCGAGTCAGACCCAACTCATACTGACTCCTCCTCGGGTTTCTGAGGCAGTGTCACTATGGAAGCAGACTGCCCAACCTTCCTTCCGAGGAGTGGCTGGTGGGTTTGAACCACCAGCCTTCTGGTTAGCAGTCAAATGCCTAAGGCACTATTATGCTACCAGAGTGCCTATATGGTTAAGAAGATGTATACAACTGCCAAATTGACAAGGCATGGACGGTGATAGTTGGAGCTGTGTGTCGACTTGGTTAGACCACAACTCTGGGTGATTTAAGCAATTGTGATCTGATCCCATGATGGGATCAGATGTATATGTTTTAAGCAGCCAAATCTGTTGAAAAGGAGTTTCCCTAGGGGTGTGGCCTGCTTCCAGTATATTTGCGGACATACTGGGAAAAGAGACACACTTCTTTGGATTGGGATCCTGTTGTGTTGCCTACAACTGTCTGTGAGTAAACAATCCACCATTCAGCCTGGAGGTCTTGGATTCATCATTTGTTGGAGTCAACAACTAGTACTGCTTGCCAACCTTGAACTCCTCAGCCCCTGCAACTGCATGAGTCAGGAAAAGCTTCCAGCTTGACGTTTGATCCAAGAATTTAGGAGTTGCCAACTTCTATAAGTGTGTGAACCATTTTTCTAAGACAAATTTCTCTTTCTCTCTCTCTCTATATAAGCTTCACTAGTTTTGCTTTTCTAGAGAACCCAGCCTTACACAATGACAAAGAAGTGGGATTCATACCATGTATGTAATGATTATTCAAAATTAGGAAAACAATCAGTGTAACCCACCACATGAATAAACCAAAGGAAATGAACTAGATGACAGTATCAGTGGATGCAAAGAAAGACATTTGACAAAATCCAGCACCAACTCCTAATTAAAAAAAAAAAAAAACCACCTTAGCAATACAAGGATAGAGCAAACATCTCTTAACATATTTAAGGGTGTATACACAAAACTTAGGGCCCAAATCATTCTCAATGGACAGAGGCTAAAAACATTTCCCTTTTGAACAGGATCTAGACAAAGATGACTTTT
>NW_006921612.1:13310181-13311596 GCF_000298275.1 Orycteropus afer afer | reverse complement strand
TTTGTGATGAAACTAATAGGTTAAGCAAAGTGGCAGGGTAGAAGATAACATACAAAAATCAATTACCTTCCTCTACTCTAACAAATAGAATTCTGAAAGGGAAGTCAGAAAACCTATATCATTTATAAAAGCTACCCAAAAGAAGAAGTACTTAGGAATAAATCTAAACAGAGATACAAAGACCTGTACAAAGAAAACTATAAAGCACTACTACAAGAAATCATAAAAGACTTCCATGAATGGAAGATTATATCATGATTATGGATAGAAAGATTTATCATTGTGAAAATGTCAATACTACCCAAAACAATCTTCAGATATAATGCAATGCATATCCAGGATTCATCATCATTGTTTAAAGAGATGGAGAATCTAATCACCAACTTTATGTAAAGAGACCTCAGACAAGCAAAGAACTACCCACCAGCCACTCCTCAGAAGGAAGGTTGGGCAACCTACTTCTGTAGTGATATCACGTTGGAAACCCAAGGAGGGTTCGCTATGAGTTGGGTCTGACTCGACGGCACATAACAACAACAACAACTAAAGAAAAAGAACAGACTAGGAGGCCTCATACTTCTCTATCTCAAAAGACTTTGAGATATGTTTTCTGCTATACAACAGTAGTAAAAACAGTCTGGTATTAGTACAATGACAGACACAAAGACCAATGGAATAGAATAAGGAACACAAAAGTAAACCATCTGCCTATGGGTGGATTTTTGACAAAGGCTGGAACTAATTAAAGGAGGAACTGATGCTCTTTTCAACAAATGGTGCTGGAAAAATTGGATATCCATTCACAGAAAAGTGAAACAGGATCCATATGTCACACTATAAACAAAAACTTTTCTGATTGTTCAAAGACCAAGAGATAAAACTTAGGCTTTGCAGATCATCAAAGAAAAATGTAGGGGCAATCTAAATGGTGTAATACATGACATAATTACAATATCAACTATAACTAAAACTGCACAAAAACAGAAACAAACTAGATAATTTGGGTGTCCTACATATTAAACATTTATGCATATCAAAAGACTTTAATAAATAGGTAAAAAGATAATCTACAGATAAAGAAAAAAAATTAGCAGCAACTATTAGATAAGGGACTAATCTCTAAAATTTATAGAACATTTCAAAACCCGAACAACAAAAAGACAAACAATCCAGGTAAAAAATGGACTTATATGAACAGACACTTCACCAAAGAAGACATTCAGGGAGCCAACAAACACATAAAGAGATGTTTGAGATCACTAGCCATTAGAAAGATGCAAATCAAAACAACAATAAGATTCCATATCATCCCAGCATTAATAGCAAAATTTGAAAAAAGAAAGAAAAGAAAAAGGCCGGTGAGGGTGTAGAGAGACTGGAACCCACATACCCTGCTGATGGAACTGTAAAATGGT
>NW_006921612.1:13301365-13309962 GCF_000298275.1 Orycteropus afer afer | reverse complement strand
CAAAGGATGAATGGATAGACAAACTATGGCATGCACAGTGGAATACTATGCAATGTTAAAGAATAATTATAAATCTGCAAAACACTTCATAATATGGGTGAACCTGGAGGACGTTGTGGTAGCTAAGGCTGTATGTCAACTTGGCTGGGCCTTGTTGAGTGGCTGGGCAGCTGGATGTAGTTATTCCCCATGGTGAGATTGGTAATTAACTCCATAGTGGAATCTACTGGAGCAGCTGAGAAGCTGCTTTAGGGATGTGGGCTACTTCCAATATATAAGCAGCAACTTTGAGGAAAGTCCCCAGCTTTTCGGCATGCTTGAGCCCTGCAGGTAGCCAAGTCATTGTTCAGCAGACTGTCATGCCCTGCTGATCTTGTGACTTCCTCTGGACTTGAATTAGTGGCCTGCAGTGTTGTTTGCTAAAATTGGGACTGTGCCTTTGTACTTATCGACCTTGAGTTTGTCAGCCTCAGTAGCCAGCAGTTGTCTTAGTGAAGAAGAGAGTCCAGCTTCACTGGACTAGGAGCAGAAGGCAGAGCTGAAGGCCAAGGTTGAAGGGCTTTCACCCGGGCCCTAGAGCCTGGTACTTTGAACTTGGACTTAAAGCCTCCAAATTGTAAGAGAATAAACTCCTGTTTGTTAAAGCATCCCATTTGTGGAATATTCCTGTCAGAGCAGCACTAGGTAACCAAACAGACATGCTGAATGCTCTTTAACACTTTAAACAGCTCTTTTGCAGCAGGTTTTTCCAGTGCAATATGATATCTGATTTCTGACTAGTACTTCCATGGGTGTTGATTATGGATCTAAGTAAAATGAAGTCCCTGACAATTTCAATCTTTTATCCCTTTATCATGATGATGCTTATCGGTCCAGTTGTCAGGATTTTTATTTTCTTTATGTTGAGGCTTATCCATACTGATGGCTTTAGTATTTGATCTTTATCAGTACGTGCTTCAAATCCCTTTCACTTGCAGCCAAAAAGGATATGTCTCATGCATATCCCAGGTTGTTAATGATTCTTCCTCCAATCCTGATGCCAGAATCTTCTTCATATAGTTCAGCTTCTCAGATTATGTGCTCAGCACACAAATTGAATAAGTATGGTGAAAAGATACAATGCTAATACACAACTTTCCTGATTATAAACCATGTAATATCTCCTTGTTCTGTTTGAACAACAGCCTCTTGGTCTATGTACAGGTTCCTCATGAGCACAATTAAATTTCTGGAATTCCCATTCTTTGCAATGTTACTCATAATTGGTTATGATCCCCAGAGTTGAACGCTATTGCATGGTCAACAAAATACAGATAAACATCTTTCTAGTATTTTTTACTTTGAGCCAAGATCCATCTGACATCAGCTATGATATCTCTCTTTCCATATCCTTCTGAATCCAGCTTGTATCTCTGAAAGTTCTCTGTCAATATACTGCTCAACCATTTTTTAATTATCTTCAGCAAGATTTTATTTGCATGTGATATTACTGATATTGTTCAATAATTTCCACATTCTGTGGGATCTCCTCTCTTTGGAATGGGTAAAAATATGGATCTCTTCCAGTCAGTTGGCCAGGTAGCTGTCTTCCAAATTTCTTGACATAGACAAGTGAGTGCTTCCAGCACTGCATCTGTTTGTTGAAACATCTCAATGGATATTCTGTCAATTCCTGGAGATATGCTTTTCACCAATTTCTTCAGTGCAGCTACGGTTTCTTCCTTCATACCATTGGTTCATGACCATATGCAACCTCCTGAGATAGTTGAACATCACCAATTCCTTTTGGTACAGTGGCCCTGTGTATTCTTTCCATCTTCTTTTGAATGCTTCATACATTGTTCAATATTTTGGCAAAGAATCCTTCAATACTGCAATTTGAGACTTGAATTTTTTTCTCAGTTCTTTCAGCTTGAGAAATGCCAAGCATATTCTTCCCTTTTGGTTTTATAACTCCAAGTCTTATATTTCTCCAAGTATTATATTTCTTTATAATACTTTACTTTATCTTCTGAAGTTGCGCTTAGAAATCTTCTGTTCGGCTCTTTTAAGTTATCATCTCTTCCATTCACTTTAGCTACTCTTGTTTCAAGAGCAAGTTTCAGAGTCTCTTCTGACATCCATTTTGGTCTTTTCTTCCTTTTCTGTCTTTTTAATGCCTTTTTGCTTTCTTCATGTATGATTTTCTTGATGTTATCCCACAACTCATCTGGTCTTAGGTCATTGGTGTTCGATAAACATTTTCATGGCCACATTTTTTTTTTTAAGTGGGTGGCCCCATCCCTCTTCACAGTCTATCTTAGTCTGGAAGTTCCACTGAAGTCTGTCCACTGTGAGTGACTAAGCTGATATTTGAAATTCTGGTGATATCACTTCCAGCATCAGACCAACATGCAAGCAACCACAGTATGACAACCTGAGAGATAAGTGTTAGGAATAAAGTTAAAGAGTCACAAAACCACAAATATAGTATGAGACTGCTATTTTTAAAAGTGAAGAAAAAGACTGACCATAGGGGGGGGAAAAAAAAAACATTTCTTCAAGTTTACCAAGGGTAGGAAAGAAGTTAAAGTAAATAACTAACTTCACCAAGACACACTTCACCAAAAAGGATATTTAGGCAGCCAACAAACACTTGAAGAAATGTTCATTATCATTAGCTATTAGAGAGATGCAAATCAAAACAAGAATGAGACACCATCTTGACCCAGCACTAATAGCAAAGGTCAACAAGACAGAAAATAACAAATGCTGCAGGATGTGGAGAGCTTTGGATTCTCATACAATGCTGTTGGGACTTTAAAATGATACAACCACTGTGGAAAGGAGTATAGTGATTCCTTAAAAAGTTGAAATTAGAAATATCATTGGAACCAGCAATTGCATTGCTAGGTATATATTCTAAAGATGTGAAAGCCAAGACAAGAACAGATATATGCACACCCCTGTTCATCTCAGCACTATTTACAACAGCAAAAAGATGGAAACAACCTAGGTACCCATCAACAGAAGAATAGATAAGCAAACTATGGTACAAACACACGATGGAATACTATGCAACACAAAAGAATAATGTAGAATCTGCAAAACACCGCATAACATGGATGAACTTGGAGGAAATTATTCTGAGTGAAATAAGTCAATCCCAAGACAAATATTGTATTAGTTCATTATTTGTAAAAAGTCAAGGAAAGTTTTATATATGGAAGGAAACTTGTTTGTTACCAAAGATGGGAAGGGGATGGAATACTGCAAAAAGAAAAAAAAAAAAGTTAAGAACTATTAGTTTGGATTAACAGAAAGGCAGTATACAACAAAGAGAAAGTAAGCACAAAACGATCAATGCATAAGAAGATAGTTGGAGGAGCACAAGATTTAAAGGCAACAAAGGTAAATACTTTGCATACACAATCCTACAATAACAGTAATAACAATAATCTATGAGTGGATATATAGATAGGCAAACTTATCAGGTGTGAGAAAGAGACTGGGACAACACCCACAAATATACATATAGATTTGACAGAGAGTATTTCTATATATGTGCTGAAAATATATCCATTAAATAGTAGAGCATATTATACTTCTCATCTTACCAAGTTTTCTACTTGAAAACTTCTTATCCATAACCAACGCCTTGAGAGACTGAGTCACTGGGCCTTGGTGCTTAGGACCATAGTCTTGGGGATATCAAAGTCTATTGGTATAACATAGTTCAGAATGACAATTGTCTATATCCTAGTTTGGTTGAGTTGCAACTATGTTCTGAAAAGTCTGTGAGCAGCCATCTAAGATGTCATTATTGGTCTCTCCCCATCCTAAGCAAAGAAGAGTGAAGAACATCAAAGACACAGGAAACACTTAGTCCAAAGGATTAATGGAACACTTGAACCACAGCCTCCATTAGCCTGAGATCAGAAGAATTACATGGTGCCTGGTTACCAAATGCTAATAGTTCTTAACATGATCACAATAGGATATAATGGATAGAATGGAAGAAAAGTGTGAAACAAAAGGCAAAATAATAATTTTAGTAAAAGCTCAATATTAGTGGTCTGATAGAGACTGAAGGAAACCCTGAGATATAACCTTTATTTACCTTTCAAGCTTGAAATGTAATTCAACCTTCCCCCATACTCAACTTTCAGCCAAATAAAAGACAGTCATGTAAGGTGAACAAAAACACCAGGGAAGTACCCATTCTTTAGAGGAATTAACCATGTGAGATCAAAAGGGCAGCATTTACCCAGGGATAAAGCTCATAAAGGCAATAAGGAATCATACTGAAGGACAAACGGAAATGGGAAACACAGGGAGAAAGTGGGAAGAGTGCTTTTATATTGCAAGAACTGCAAACAATGTCATAACAAAATATGTATGAATTATTGAATAGAATACCAATTTGCTCTATAAACTTTCACCAAAATCACAATAAAAAGCTTTTTGTAAATGAAAATTAAAAACAGACATATAGCTTCAAGATTTTTTTTTTTTTTTTAGAAATTTAAGAGTAAGGAACTAGTGAATAACAGGCTATAGGAATTGATGGAATATCCATCAAGATGCTTCAGTCAATGGATGCAGCATTGGAGGTGCCTATTCATTTATGCCAAAAAATTTCTAAAACAGCTACCTGGCCAACTGACTGGAAGAGAGACATATTTGTGCTCATTCCAAAGAACAGCGATCCAACAGAATGTGGAAATTATCAAACAATATCATTAATATCACATGCAAGAAAATTTTGCTGAAAATAGTTCAAGAATGTTTGTAGCAGCAAGAGGTATAGACAATGATAAACACTTTTGCATAACAATACTGCGTTATCATTGATAACAAACATTAATCTATGGGTAAATAGATGGGTAAACAGGCAGAATGATCAGGTATGTCTAGGAAAAAGAGAATATACCCAATACTATATATAAGGTTGGCACATGATATTTCTACATACTTATTTGTATGTACTGTAAGAAAGTCCATATAGATAGAACTAACAGGCAGCAAAGTTATGATCAATTCTTAGCTAAAACCAACCATTCTGAGGGAGTAAGTTGTTGGACCAGTGGACTCAGGACCATGGTTGCATCAGACATGAAGTTAACTGGCATAACCTACTACACAAAAACAGTGTTCTATATCTTGCTTTATGAGTAGTGTCTTAAAAGCTTGCAAGTGGCAATATACATGCAACAACTGGTTGCATCTCTCCTTTTCCAGAGCAAAATAAAATAAAGAAAATCAAAGACACATGGAAACAATTGTCCAAGGAACTAGTGGACCATGCAAACCTCAGCCTATATGACCATGAGACCAGAAGAACTAGATGGTGCCCAACTATCACTGTCAACCACTTGGAAAAGGATCAGTGCAGGAGATCCGAAATAGAGTGGGAGAAAGATGTGGAACAAAACTCAAAAAAAAAGGAGACCAGGTTTACTGGACTGGTAGAGCCTGATGAAACCCTCAAGACTGGATGTCAGACAAGCCTCTGAAACTTACTCTTAAAAGTAGAGTAGCTAAAAGTCATGGCAGAAATTATGAAATAAAAGAGCTGAACAGAAACTTTCAAATGGAAACTTGAGAAGGCAAAGTAAACTAGTATATTGAAATGTGCAAAGAACTGGAGTTAGAAAACCAAAAAAGGAAGAACATCCTTAGTATTCCTTAAGCTGAAAGAACTGAAGAAAAAATTCAAGCTTTGAGTTGCAATATTGGAGCATTCTATGGGCAAAATATTGAACAATGCAGGCAGCATCAAAAGAAGATGGAAGCAATACAGAGTCACCATATCAAAAAGAATTAGTCGATGTCCAACTAGTTACCAGCCCCTAGTTACCCTTCAGGAGCTCTGGTAGCATAGTGCCTAAGGCACTTGACTGCTAACCAGAAGGCTAGTGATTCAAACACACCAGCCACTTCTCAGAAGGAAGATGGGGCAATCTACTTCCATAGTGATACTACCTCGGAAATCCAAGGAGGGGTCGCTATGAGTTGGGCCTGACTCAATGGCACATAACAACAACAACAGCAACAGTTACCCTTCAGGCCTGAAAATTAATTCACTACAGTGGCTTCCAGACAAAAAAATATTATTGTTGTTGTTGTTATGTGCCGTCGAGTCGGATCCGACTCATAGAAACTCCTCCTTGGGTTTCCAAGGTAGTATCACTATGGAAGTAGATTGCCCAAACTTCCTTCCAAGGAGTGGCTGATGGGTTTGAACCACCTGCCTTCTGGTTAGCAGTCAAGTGCCTTAGGCACTATGCTACCAGAGCTCCTTAGCCAAAAATTAGGCATATAAAATGAACATTTACACGAGGTAGTCACACTCCTTAGAATAATCAATCATCAGAGAACAGAAGGGTAGTATCTGCACAGGGACATAGCTCATGGGACAGGAATGCATATGAAAGAAGGACACAGGGAAGAGGTAACTACAGGGAGGAACCGGGAAGTGACTGTTATATTGTGGGGACTGCCATCAACATCATGAAACAAAAGGTGTATAAACTGCTGTATGGGAAATGAATTTTCTCTGTAAACTTTCACCCAAATCACAATAAAAATTAAAAAGAAAAAGAAAAAAGAAAGAAAGCCAGAAAGAGAATGATTGCAGCAATACATCAACAGAAAGCTGCCAGAAATTCAAGCCAGATTCACAAGAGGATATGGAGCTAGGTTCCATGATGTTAGGTGGATCTTGGCTGAAAGAAAAGAAAGCCAGAAAGATGTCTACCTGTGTTTTTTTGACAATGCAAAAACATTCAGCTTTGTGGATCATAACAAATTATGAATAACATTGTGAAGAATGAGGATTCCAGAACACTTAATTGTGCTCATGAAGAACCTGTACATAGACAAAGAGGCTGTCATTTGAATAGAACAAGGGGATACCGCATGGTTTAAAATCAGGAAGGGTGTATGTCAGGGTTGTATCTTTCACCATACTTATTCAATCTGTATGCTGAGCAAATAATCAGAGAAGCTGGTCTATATGAAAAAGAGCACGGCATCAGGATTGAAGAGTGAAGCATTAACAATCTGTGATATGCAGATGACACAACTTTGCTTACTGAAAGTGAAGAAGACTTGAAGGACTTTCTGATGAAGATTAAAGAGTACAGTTTTCAGTATGGATTACAACTCAACATAAAGAAAACAAAAATCCTCACAACTGGACCAATAAGCAACATCATGATAAATAGACAAAAGATTGATGTTTTCAGGGATTTCATTTTACTTAGATCCACAGTCAATGCCCATGGAAGCAGCAGTCAAGAAATCAGACGTCTTATTGCACTGGGAAAATCTACTGCCAAAGACCTCTTTAAAGTGCTGAGAAACAAAGATGTTATTTTGAAGACTGAGGTGCACCTGACCTAACCCATGGTATGTATTTTCAAACACTTCATATGCATATGAAAGCTGAACAATGAATAAGGAAAACCAAAGAAGAGTTGATGCTTTTGAGTTGTGATGTTGGCAAAGAATACTGAAAATACCATAGACTGCCAGAAGAATAAACCTGTCTTGGAAGAAATACAGCTGGAAACTTCCTTGGAAGTGAGAATGGCCAGACTTCACCTCACTTATTTTGGTCATGTCAGAAGGTACCATTCCCTGAAGAGGTATATCATGCTTGGTAAAGTAGAAGGTCAGCAAAGAAGGGGAAAATCGTAATTGAGACGGATTGACTCAGTGTCTGTAGGGTTCAAGTATAACAGGGATTGTAAGAATGGTACAGGACCAGGCAGTGTTTTGTTCTGTTGTACACAGCATTGCTTTGAGTTGGAGCCAAGTCAAAGGCACCCAACAATAACTACAACATATACCATGATACATATATGTACAATTAACCCAAGCTTTACTATTCTATTTGTACTAAGGAAATCATATTAACAATATTTAATGAAAATTCATATTGTTGCTTAATTGGCACTCATAGGATACCTACCTTTCTAGAGAGTCTTCTCTAAACTCTCTCACACACACATACAAATCCTCATTTACTCTTAGACGTTTAATAGGGAAACAACACTTCCATAATCAACATGCTTTCATGTTATATATTTTAAATGTTAAAAAAATAAAGCATACAAAAAGAAATCTTAATATGTACCTTGAGCAAATATACTTTTCAACGTCTATTTCCCTTAGCTTTTCTGAACAAATACTGTGACCCCCATTATTTTTTGATATTTTTGTCATCAATTCCCCTTTTAATTTGCCTTTAGAAGTTTGTATAGTTCTTTCCTTCTGGATCATAAAGCAATTACTGGAAAGGGTATGTAGGCAGACAGTGGGTAGTAATCATGTATCAGAGAGAATTGATGGGCTTAGATATGACCATAGCAACCATTCAATTTCTGTCTGGTGACACTTTACTCATTTTTTTTTTTTTTTCCTTCATCAAACTTCTAAAACTGCAGAAGTCATATTCTGAAATTTAGAGGTTGTGTTCATTTTCCCACATCATTACCATCACATATCTGTGCCTTGTTATTCCTTCAATTCTTGTTCCCTTAAATTGATGTCTGAGGCCCTAAAACTCTTTGAAAACAAGATCCCCCCACAGGTGACATCAGTGATAACCA
>NW_006921612.1:13299398-13300255 GCF_000298275.1 Orycteropus afer afer | reverse complement strand
AGGAGAGGGAACCCAGGCCATGCCCCAAAGTGACAAGGCAGGAAAGCAGGAGAAAGAAGAGTAAAAGGCCAGGGGGACTAGGACAGAGTGAGGAGTCAGCCGCAAGGATTCAGGTGAGAGAAGGGAACCCAGGCCATGCCCCAAAGCAACAAAGCAGGAAAGCAGAAAGGACAGAAAAGGCCAGGGAGACCAGGACAGAGCAAGGAGTCAGCCGCAAGGATCCAGGTGAGGGGAGGGAACACAGGCTACGCCCTACAAGCACCAAGGTGGGAAAGCAGTAGAAAGAAGAGTAAAAAGCCAGGAGGACACATACAGAGAGAGAAGTCAGCCACAGGGATCCAGGTAAGGGGAGGTTGGAGAGGTTTCCAACAGCTAAGGGAGACAAACTTGTCTGTCGGTTTGTCCGACTGTAGTGACGTGTTGCTGTGAGTCTTGAGGCTGTGGCACTGGTGTTTCAAACCTACTGGGGTGCACATGGTGCACAAGTATCAGCCTGGCTTGCAGACTGAGACAGACTAGGAATAAGGAAGAGGCCATTCACTTCTCAGAGAATTGACCAGGGAAAACCTTATGAATATCAGAGAACCACTGTCTGATACATTACTGCATAACTGTATGAATAGTCCAGAAACATTGTCTAATACAGAGGAGGAGGATGAGTCACTTAGCTTAGAAGGATCTCAAAATAGGACTGGGAAAGAGCTGCATCATCAGAGCAAAACCAGCCTTACTCATATGGATAAGGTAAAGGTTCCCAGACCTCCATTTGCTGACGTGGCACCACTCAGGTTGAGGAGAAACAGCTGCAAACATCCATTAATAATTGGAACATGGAATGTACAAAGTATGAATCTAGG
>NW_006921612.1:13296628-13298113 GCF_000298275.1 Orycteropus afer afer | reverse complement strand
GGATGCCCCATTGGAGGCACTCACTCGGTTATGCCAAGAGATTTGGAAGACAGCTACCTGGCCAACTGACTGGAAGAGATCCATATTTTTACCCATTCCAAAGAAAGGTGATCCCACCAAGAGTAAAGAGTTGGCATTTAAGAGTTGGGTGGCCTTAGGCAACAATGCAGTTCAATTTCTTCACCTGTATAAAGAGAAATGGCTTTACAGGGTTGTTATGACAATGGGAGATGACAGATATAAAGGGCTTAGGCCAGGGACTGACACAAGTTGGTGGTAAAATAACCACCTTTTCTCCTTGATTCCTATTGCACTTATCCCTTAAATTTAAAAACTGATTTTATCTCACAGGATTGTGTGAGAATTGAGTGATAAAATTCACTTTTTAACCTCCATCATTTTAAAACAAGTTGTGTCCAGTCAGGATATTTGTTAAAAAATAAATAAATAAGTATCAGTCATCTTCATGTTGGCAAAATACTTACAGCATCTTCTATCCAGGCACTATGATAGGATAAGGAAATTAAAAAATACGTAAAATACAGTTAAAGCCCTTGAAAAGTTCATAGAAAAGAGCAGAATGAAAATATATTAAGATATTATTTTATTATAAATTAGCAAGTGTTGAGTCAATGAATAAATAAAGTACCATAAGACCTTGCACAATGAAGTCTCTCCCCATCTTGATTCAGGGAAATCTTCCTGGAGTTGAAAATAAGTTCAGTGAGTCTTTAGGGCGGAAAATTAATTTGTAGATTGTAATGAAGTAGTGGTGGGAATGGAGAGAAGCTGCAGATAAAATGAACAGCAAGAGAAAGGCATGATGGCATGAAATTGTGTGTGTCTGTGTGTGTTTTGGGGTAGGGGGGGAGGACTGCAATGTAGTATTAATTGAAGTGTAAATAGTGAGATGGGCTATTGCAGGAGATATAGTCAAGTCAGAGACTTGACACTGAGCACCAGAGAGGACCACTGAACAATTTTAAGTAACGTTTTCATTGTAGAAAGATTATCCAGGATGCAGTTTGGGGAGTTAATTTAAACAGCTAAAAGGAAGACAGGGAGTCAGGCTAACTTGTTCCCAAAATAGTCTGAGCAAGAAATTGTCTTCATCCAAGAAATGGTGGAAATTAACAAATGAGTACATTTATTAGAGGAATACACAGTATTTTGGTGTTTGTTTGAGGGATAGAACAGAATCTAGGATGAATACCAGTTGGACAGCTAGAGGATACCATCTTGAGATACAGAGCAAGAGAGAGGGAATAGGTTTGCAGGATGTGTACATATGTGTATCCTAAGGGGGTTTGCTTCAAACCAAAGGCTAATTTGATTTGAGGTAATTTTGATATTAAAATGTTTATGGGACTTCTGACCTTTGCAGTTGTTGTTGTTGTTGTTATTAGAGAGGGCATATCAGTATTCATTTGTTGTTGTTGTTGTTATGTGCCGTCGAGTCAGCCCTGACTCATAGCGACCCCTCCT
>NW_006921612.1:13277652-13296438 GCF_000298275.1 Orycteropus afer afer | reverse complement strand
AGGCAAATTGGTTGCATCTTGAACAATAGCAATGCATTTTGTAAAACTAATAGACACCACATAAAAATCAACGTCAGTTTAACTCCTACTACCAAAAAAACTCTATCTTGTACTTCTTATTGCCTTTTGGATTCTAAATGACATATAACATTCAATCCAAGGAAACAGTATTTTAAGAAATATTTTTAAAAGTACAAATTCATCACTACACATTTTTAGCCCCAGGATAAATGTAAGGAATATCTCATTATAAAGTTAATTGTCAGAGGAAAATGAGTACAATATTCAGGGCACCCTTGGGTAAAATTTGAAGTAATATTTGTTCACTTTAATTCTGTAAACATTTTGTAGGCACTTACCTCATTTGAAGTCCTTGTCAAGGAACCAAGTGAAGGGTTATAATATGAAGAAGCAATATAGTCATACAAGAAGAACATAACCTCTACCAAGAGCTTACATTCAATTTCTGAAAGCATTTATGTAGATGATATTTGCAACATAAGCACATGATGAATATCAGGTACTGTGTGTACTGGACTGTGGTTTTTTGCCATCTTGAAAATCTAATCCTCTCTGCTTTCTAGTTTCTAAGGTTCTAGAATCAGGTTTACTAACAACCATGATACTTATTTTCCAGTGATAATATTTTTATTTTATTTTCTCTCTCACTCTTTTTTTTTTTTTTTTTTGTATATCACTATATTTTTGTCTTTTCATGGGATTAGAGTGGGAGAAAACTTATACATATGTACTTTTTCTTCTATCTAGATCAAATCCCCTAACTCTTGTTGGTTCTAATGTGTTAATATGTCTGTGAGCTTCTGAAGACAATGTATTAACACAAAGAAAGATATTGATGGTGGTACAGTGGCATCATTAGGGTTGGTGGCACCCAGTGCAGTAACTCATGGTGTTACCCTCCCCCCATGGACCTCCTCCTATCCCCGACCACATAGAATGCTTGATAATGCTTATTGTCAATTTTAATCATAGGATAATATGGATCAATATAGTTGTAAATTGCTTAAATGTAATAATTCTTAGATTATATGAATGCTAACAACAAGATTGCAAAATCTTTCTACACTGATTACAACATCATTAGTTACTTCATTATTAGTAATGGAGTGAAAGGAAGACTTTTTTTTTCTCTCTCTTCTTTTCCTTTAAGGGGAGCTTTGGTGGTGTAGTGCTAAGGCATTTGACTGCTAACCTGAAGGCTGTTGGTTCAAACCCACCAGCCACTCCTCAGAAGGAAGGTTGGGCAATCTACTTCCGTAGTGATAGTGACTTGGAAACTCAAGGAGGGCTTGCTATAAGTCAGATGAGTTTGTTTTTTTTTTTCCTTTAAGTACTACTTCATTCCCAAGAAAGTTATTGATAGACTATCACCAAAAATTGTAGCTAAAACACCAAAAAATTTGACAAAATCAGTGACCATAAAAACACCAGGAGCAACAAAAGCAACAGATGCTTGTATAGCATGCACACAAAACTAAGTGATTCCAAGTGTCATTTTATTTGGTGAGAATGACAGCTCTGACCAGAGCACATTAGAATGTTCAAAAAGTAAATTAGCATACAGATTTAGCCTTGCAGGTATATAGATCATGTAAACTGAGTTTGCCTGAGATGAGACTCTCAATTAGATGAATTTACACATTGGAAGCAATGATGGGCTCAAGCACAGCAAGCAATGTGAGGATGGTGCAGGACTGGGCAGTGTTCTGTTCAGTTGTTCATAGGGTTGCTATGAGTCAGAGCCGACTCCATGGCACTTAACCACATAACAAGCTGAGCTTACAAAAAATGTTTTTGTTGTTATAATAGGGATATTTTCATCAAAAATAATAAAATTTCTCCTGAAACACTATAAAAATTTTATAAACAGTCATTTTAGTTTCACTCCATCTGACAATGTCACCTAATGTGTATCCCGCCCTTGGCACCCCCTTATTGACACTTCTACAGTGGTAATTTCAAGGATAAGAAAGCAAACTAATGAAGCTCTTGGGGGCAGGTGAGCTGTGCCTCACTCCCCCAGATTCCTGTCCCAACTCTTGTTGACATCATTAACATAACAAAGAAAACCTTATTCTCAAATAAGATTACATCCTAGGGGCTAGGATTTCTTTTCATTTTGTTACAAAATTCAATCCACAACATGTGGATTTAGTTTGGTTCTGCAACTTTCCTATGCCTGAAGATTTGGAAGTCCTTAGAAGTTATGTCAAAACTGGTTAACATTTTTTAAAATGTTTCTTTATGTGTCTTTGCAATGAGTAGATAAGCGTGTGTGAAATAAGATAAGGGTCGAATGGTGTAAACCTGTTTTTGGAACATTGATTTTGGTAAGCTTGTTGTTATACTTGCTTCCTAAACAAGTTATTTTTGTAAAATACTTGTTTGTGGGACAAGTATGGTAAACATGTTTTGATCCTGTCTGTTTGGAATCTGGAAGAGTAAGATAAGATTGGAAGTGTGCAATTACAGTGTATATAAGGACCAGCAAAATGAAGAGAGGACACTTGGAGCCATACCAGAGCAATTCGGTGAGTGAGAGTCTTACTCCTTCCTGGAGCAACTAAGGTAGTCACTGTCCTTCGCAGAACAATGCATACTCCCCAAGACTGGTGGGGTTAATGATAGATACTGGCACCAAACGGAGGAGAACAGAGGAGCAGGCCAGATGGCTTGACTAATTGACCCAGAGTGGTGTGTAGATTGGGACTTTGACTTTATCCTTTTGAGCTTCACTTGCTTGTGTGTCCTTATTGGTTTGTTAACCCAGAAGTGTGGTGTGTGTTAATAAACTGACATTGTGGAAAGACACTGCTTGTGAGTTGGGGTAGTCCTTGCAACCTCCAATCATAATAGTCTTTGTCATTTTAAGAATTTAGAAATTTATTATTAATATTAGAGAAACTGTTTTAATTCTCCTGGGATACAGATTTCTGCTTCCACTGAGTTGGGATGATCTACTCAGGCCATCTGCCCTTAGGTGTCCTTTTGAAACTTGAGCCTTTAAGGAACTGTTTTCCTAAAGTCACCTGCAAGTCAAATAATAGTCTAGTAAGCAGTTCTGGTGGCATAGTGCCTAAAGTATATTTGACTGCTAACCAGAAGATTGGGAGCTCTGGTAGCATAGTGGCTAAAGCACTTGACTGCTAACCAGAAGGCTGGCGGTTCAAACCCACCAGCCACTCCTCGGAAGGAAGGTTGGGCAATCCTACTTCTGTTAGTGATACTGCCTCGGAAACCCAAGGAGGGGTCGCTATGAGTCGGGGCCGACTCGACAGCACATAACAACAACAACAACAACAACCAGAAGATTGGCGATTCAAACCCACCGGCTGCTCAGCAGAAGGAAAATGGGGGAATCTACTTCCATAAAGATTTACCACCCTGGAAACCCAATTGGGGTCGCTATGATTTAGAATCTACTTGATGACAGAGGGTTTGGAGGTTTTTGTTTTGTTTTGTTTAAGCAGTTTAGCAAGATCATTTTCCCTTAAGCTTTGGACACCTTTGGAGAGCAACCTTCAAGAGACTAGCCTGCCAAATAATCTGCTTTCACTATCCCCTCTTCAGAACACTTTCCAGGTGATGGTGCCTGATTCTACTCACAATAAATACATTCTGTTACACTAATTGTTGGTGTTTCTCTGTGCGTTTAGGTATTTGACAGTTTATTTAAATACAACTACACCATTTTTTTAAGTAAGGCAGAGATGGGTATGGTTGAGGAAATTGATATTAATATTTGTTCTAATTATGATCTTAAGCTTTAACATTTAGAATTACTTAAAGGTAATATAATTAATTGTATAATACATCTACAGGAGAAAATGAGTTGGCTTTCTCAATGCAGGGGCTTTCATTACAAGTTAATGGTTATGGTCTCTGTTAAAAGAACTTGCTAAAATTCAAAATTGGACTTCTAAAGCCTCGTGTCCTTATTTCTCACATATGCAAAACCTTCAGGGTTCCATGAAAAAGTAAACCACATTTCAAAAATAATCTTTCATGCTAGAAAATAAACACCCACATGCTATTTTTAAGATGTGATGAATAAAGGATTATAGAGGAGGAAAAAAAAGAAAAGGGGTGGGGAGAAAGCTTTCTATATTTCCATACATGAAACCTGCTGGAAGGCTAATCTGAATTTCAAAGGGCAGCAATAACCATCAATTAACTGTAAGGCCCTAGGGTCCAGGACAGAATAGCAGGGCAGGAAAAAGAAAATGAATTCTGGAGAAATGCTCACAGTGTAAAATAATAAATACCAAATTGTTGTCTGACCAGTAAAGTTTCAAAGTCACTAGAATTCTTCACAGGGTACCAATACTTCTGAAATCAGTAGTTCTTCCTTCCTTCCACAAGGAAGGAGCTAGGGATATTTAGCTATGCTTTATTCATCTTTGGTCAGCCCCTGAGGGTCCTACTGAAACTTGCTCCACTCACTAAGGTTTTCCTGCTTGCTCATATTTGGACTAATTTTTTTTTTTTAACTATTTCCTCAAATTCCAGATTTTAGACAGTTATCTGGCTTTGATTTCACTCTACTTTGAATAGTTCATAATACACTTCTACCTCCTCAAAATGTTATTGCATGTTGGACTTGTGTTATTTCACCTGGTATATTTGGTGAATATAACTTCAGGGAATCATGTGTGAAAACTAAATGCAAAAAGAAAGAGACACAGAGAGAAGAAGGGAGGGAGAAGGAAGAGAGAAGGAAAGAAAAGAAACACTTTCTGAGTGGGAAACTATACTGAAAGGAGAAAATCCATTTCCTCAGCCAATCCTGTGTAAAAACTCCACAAGGAGAGAAAGGGAGTGGGGAAAAATTCAACCTACCATGTACCAGCCACTATGCTGGCACTATATTTGTAAGTAGCTAGCTGGCTATATATTTCCTCATTTAATCCCCAAAGCCAAGCTTATTTTATAGAAAAGGAAAATGAGGTTTAAAGAGATAAATACCTGGCCTAGGTCACATAGCTAGGGAGTGAGGGAGCCAAGGTTTGAGCTCATGTATAATTCTGGCTTCACATCAAATGGCATTTCTAGAAGAATTTGGAGCCAAGTTAGCAAACATATTTTAAGCCATAGATGATTTGCAATGTTTAAAAAATGTCTCTATCTAGCACACAGATCCTGACAGGAAAGCCTTCTGCATACCAGCAATTATGAGTTCAGATCTATGCTGCTTGAACTACAGTAGCTAATTAGATCAAGACATGAATCATGACACAAACCATAGTTCAAACTAGCTAATTAGATTAAGATCAATATAAAATCTTCTTCAGACAAAGGTGAAATTGGACATTTCTGTCAGAGATATCTGCATGTTGAGTCAATAAGATAAGGACAGAAAACACATGTTAAATAGTGTTTGTGTGCCAGAATCCTTTCTGCACTCCCTGTAATGAAGTGAACAATACCAGTTCCTTAGAAAAGAGAAGTGAATTAAATAAACAGGGAAAGCTTAGCATTGGCTGCAAAGACACAGGTCCCAGTTATTTGACTTTCTGAGCCTCAGTTTTTTCTTATTGAAATGTGGTTTGAAAATTGCCAGTATAATTCATAAATAATTACTCAAGGCATACACACAGTGTGTATTTTCACACACAGTATGCTTTTAATGCCCAAAACAACTGTTGAATATTGATGTTATTAGTGTCTTCATTTGTGAAAAAAGAAAGTGGGGCTAATGTTTTTAAGTGAAATAGAAGAGACACAGCACAATATCTTTTAATGCCAAATGCCATATTATTCCATCAGAGCCCACTTTTTTGGCACATATATATGACACGCTGACAAGTGACAATATCTGAGTCCTACTTCTAGTCTTGATATTAACTCACCCTTATATTTTAAGGACTTCTGCTGGCATTGTGGTTAAAACATTTGGTTGCTAACCAGAATGTTGTTGGCTCAAATTCACCAGCTACTCCACAGGAAAAAGATGAGACAGTCTGCTTTCATGAAGTTTTACTGCCTCAGAAACCCTATTGGGTAGTTCTATTCTGTTCTACAGGATTGATATGAGAAGGAATCAAGTCAGTAGCAGTGGGGTTTTTTGGTTTTGAGCTTTAAGAATTCTAAATCTTAGATGCAACAATGAGTCTCTCTTCATCCAGAGCAAATAAGAATGAAGAAAACCAAAGACATATGGAAACAATTATTCCAAGGGACTGGTAGATCATGTGATCTTCAGTCTATTTGAACATGAGACCAGTAGAACTAGATGGTGCATGGCTAACACTGTCAACCACTCAGATGAGGATAGGTGTAGGAGATCATGGATAGTGGAAGAACAATGTGGAACAAAACTCAAAATCATAAAAAAAAAAAAACAGGTTTGCTGGTCCTATAGAGCCTGGTGACACCCTTGACACTATGACTCCTAGCCACCCTTCACGTCTGGAATTGAACTCACTCCTATGGCTTCCAGCCAAAGAATAGACAGGCATATGGGGTGAACATTTATATCACAAAAATAACTACTTAACTGATCAATCATGGGAGAATAGAGGCAGTGTTTGCGCAGGGAGACAGCTCAGTGGGTCAGGAGTACGTTGGAGGGAAGGACATAGGGAAGAGGTAACTATGGGGAGGAAATGGGAAGAAAACTGTTACGTTGTGGGTAATTGCAGTCAATATCATGAGACAAAATGTGTATGAACTGCTGTCTGGAAAATGAATTTGCTCTGTAAACTTTCACCCAAATCAGAATTAAAAAGGAAAAGACTTCTGAGTCTTAGAGTCCTCTCTGGAAGTCCAAAGTGTTAGATTAGTAGTTTTTGTTGTTGTTTTTAATTGTAATTTGGGTGAAAGTTTAAAGAGCAAGTTCATTTTTCCATACAGCAGTTCATACACATTTTGTTTCATGACAATGATCGCAGTCCCCATAATGTAACATCTCTCTTCCCATTTCCTCCCTGTCATTACCTTTTCCCTGTGTCCTTCTTTCTTATGCATTCCCACCCTCTGAGCTATCTCCCTGTGCAAACACTGCTTTTCTGATCTACCTTGATTGATTGTTCTAAGGAGTGTTCCTACCTGGTTTAAATATTTATCTTATATGTCTGTCTATTTTTTGTCTGGAAGCCATGGGATTGAGTTCAATTACAGGCCTGAAGGGTGACTAGAAGCCAGTAAGACTGGTCCTTTTATGATTTTAAGTTTTGTTCCACATTTTTTTTCTCACTCTATTCAGGATCTCTTACACTGATCCCTTTCCAAGTGGCTGACAATGGTAGCTAGGCAACATCTAGTTCTTCTGGTTTCAGGATCATGTAGGCTGAGGTTCACATGGTCCATTAGTCCATTGGATTAATTGTTTCCATGTTTCTTTGGTTTTCTTCATTCTTCTTTGTTCTGGAGTAGGAAAGACCAGTTATTGCCTCTAAATGGCCACTTGCAAGCTTCTAAGACACTACTCAAAAGTAGGATATAGAGCAATATTTTTGTGTAGTAGGTTATGCCAATTGAGCTTGATGTCCTTGGCAACCACAGTCCCGAGACCAGAGGCCCAACAACTCACTCCCTAAGAATGCTTGGCTGTGGCTAAGAAGCTATCATAACTTTATCCCCTGTTAGTTCTTTTATATAAACATTCTTACAACACATACAAATATATATGTAAAAATATCATCTACCAAACTTATATATGTTGTTGTTGTTGTTAGGTGCCATCAAGTCATCTCTTACTCATAACAACCCTATCCACAGTAGGACGAAACACCACCCGATCCTGAGCCAGCTCCATAATTCTTGCTATTCTTGAGCCCATTGCCACTGCCACAGTGTCAATCCATCTTATTGAGGGCCTTCCCCTCTTTTGTTGACCCTCCACCTTACCGAGCATGACATCCTTCTCCAGGGAATGGCCCCTTCTGACAACATGACCAAAGCAGGTGAGACAAAGTCTGGCCATTCTTGCCTCCAAGGAGCATTCTGGCTGCACTTCCTCCGGGACAGACCTGTTAGTTCTTTTAGCAGTCCATGGTACTGTCAGCATTCTTTGCCAACACCACAGCTCAAAAGCATCAATTCTTCTTCAGTCTTCCTTATTCATTGTCCAGATCTCACATGCATATGAGGTGATTGAAAATATCATTGGTTGTGTTAGGCCCACCTTAGTCCTCAAGGAGACATCTTTGCTCTTCAATACTTGGAAGAGGTCCTTTGCAGCCAATCTGCTCAGTGCTATATGTCATTGATGTCCTGACTGGTGCTTCCAGTGGTGTCAATTGTAGAACCCAGTAATGTGAAGTCTTTGACAATTTTAATCTTTTCTCCATTTATCATAATGTTGCTTATAGGTCCAGTTGTGAGGATTTCTTTTTTCTTTTATTGAGACATAATCCATACTGCAGACTGTATTCTTCAATCTTCATCAGTAAGTGCTTCAAATCATCCTCATTTTCAGCAAGCAAAGTTGTGTCATCAGTGTATCACAGGGTAATGATTCTTCCTCCAATCTTGATGCCATGGTCTTCATATAGTCCAGCTTCTCGGATAATTTGCTCAGCATACAGATTGAATAAGTATGGTGAAAAGATACAACCCTGACACACTCCCTTCTTGATTTTAAAATATACAGTGTTCTTTTTTTCTGTTTGAACAACAGCCTACTCGTCTATGTACAGGTTCTTCATGAGGACAATTAAGCGTTCTGGAATTCCCATTCTTCTCAATGTTATCCACAATTTGTTATGATCCACTCATTCAAATGCTTTTGCATAGTCAATAAAGCACAAGTAAACATCTTTCTGGTATTCTTTGCTTTGAGCCAAGATCCATCTGACATCAGCAATGATATCCCTCCTTCCACATCCTCTTCTGAATCTAGCTTGCATTTCTGGAAGTTCTCTGTCAATACACTGCTGCAACTGTTTTGGAATTATAAGATTTTACTTGCATGTGATATTAATGATATTTTTCAATAATTTCCACATTCTGTGGGATCAGCTTTCTTTGGAAAGGGTACAAATATGGATCTCTTCCCTTCAGTTGGCCTGGTAGTTGGCTTCCAAATCCCTTGGCATAACCAAGTGAGTGCCTCCAGCGGGGCATCTGTTTGTTGAAACATCTCAATGGGTATTCTGTCAATTCCTGGAGCCTTATTCTTCGCCAATTCATTCAGTGCAGCTTTGACTTCTTCCTTCAATACCATTAGTTCTTATATATGGTCATTGGTATATTCCCTTTTGCCTTGTTGTTGTTGTTTTTAGGTGCCATCAAGTCATTTCCAACTCATAGTGACCCCATGCACAACAGAACAAAACATGGGGTCCAGGTCAGGAAACTTTTGCCTAGATATACCTTATCATTCAGCTGTTTCTACCCATACATTAATGTTTGTTATTACTTATAATGTAGTGGTGTGTATGTATGCACCTTTCTATATCTTCCTTTTCTTTAATATTATTGTGTTGTCACTTGCTTTTGGTATATTGCCCTTCCCTTCACCAAAATCAATACTTGTCTCTTACCTATCTAGCAATTTTCCCTCCTCTCCCCTCCAATCCCTGGTAACCAACAAAGATAGTTTCCTTCCATATGTTAACCTTTCTTTGACTTTTTGCTCTTAAGGTATTAGAGTTTTCCATAAATTTTGGAGATAAATCCCTTGTCAGATATGTCATTGCTGAATATATTTTTTTCCAGTCTATAGGTTCTCTTTTTACTCTTTTGAAGTCTTTGACACACATAAGAATTTAATTTTTAGAAGTTCCCCATCATCTAGTTTATCTTCTGCTCTTTGTGCATCTTGGGTTATGCTTGATAGTTAATTTATGCCATAAATTAGGGCCCCTAAGTTTCCTTCTATTTTTTTTCTTTGAAGAACTTTACAGTCTTAGGTTTCACATTTAACTCTTTGATCCATCTGGTGCTAGTTTTTGTGTATGGTGTGAGGTATGAATCTTGTTTCATTTTTCTGCAAATGAATATCCAGTTTTACAAACACCATTTGTGAAAGAGACTATCTCATCCCTATTGGATGGATTTTGGCCCTTTGTCAAAGATCAGCTTGATGGATCTATTTCTGGGTTCTCAATGGATTAGTAGTTTTGTAAATTTTAAGAGACAGAAGTTGCCCTAAAATTCTGATAAAAATTATGGATTTTATACACAAGGACATATATATATATGAGCTCATTCACACAACAGGCAACCTCAGGGCACCCACTGCTTCTTTGGGGCTCATCATCTAAGGGATAATGCAAATTCCACATCAGCTTTTAAAAATAAATAAATTCTCATGCAAAAACATTATAGAATGAGCAAACATCACATAAAATGGAATGGAATTATTAAAATAATAATTGATCTTTTTATTTCTGATTTAGCTTTCTTTCTAAAATTTAGACTTAAATGCAAGTTCTAGGATATCTTTAAATATTTTATAGAGACTCTACTGTCTAAATATGACTTCACACCCCAGAGTGTTAAATTCTAGCATAATTTGACCTGCATCCTAAAAGAGAGGGAAATCTCAGATTGTGAAGAAATAGAAGATGAAAATAAATTTTCTACTTAAGGAAAATCATAGAGGATATTTTTAGGGAATGTTAAAGCATTTCATAATTCATATAGGTTGAGCTGAATGAAATTGCCATGTTTGTATCTCAAAAAGCAGTTGAGTACAGACAATACCATAAGGTTCATCAGCGTAGTAGATGCTGAGAAGAGGCAGCCTCTCAGGATTAGAGGAGCAGATTTCTGGGGGCAAGTGTCTTCTGTTGCTGTTTCTAACCAAGGAGTTTCTAGCTTCAATGGATGGGTCCAGATTTCCATAATAAAAACTTTTCAACAAAAATTTCACAGACCTTCTCTTAATTTGCAAGTGAGAATCTAAACCCTTTTTATGGCTTGTCACTCTGCCCCCCACCCCTTGTTTATATTTTTTTTTTTTTTTTTTTGCTCTGAGCCTGAGGAACCACTGAGCTGCCAGTCTGGACTCAAGTCTGGAACAGAGTGAGGGATAAGAGGAACAAGGAGCAAAATTCTCATGTCACTGAGATCTCCCTTACTTTTTGGTTATTTCCTTCTCAGTACATTATTATTTCCTTTTCAGTCTCATATAACTGCAAAAGCCTTTGAAAAATGAGATGTTATGAGGTAGGTAGGAGAGTCCCAGTAGAATTCCTGGCACTATGTGAGGTGTCTATTACATTCAGCACTCACTACAATCAGTAGACACTACTGTTCTCATTTACTAAATAAGGAACCCAAGCCTTCAAAAAGTTAAGTGACATTTCTAAGGTCATAGAGTTCAGAAAGGTAGAACTGGCATTTGACCACAGTCATATCAAATACCTAAGCACCTGATATTTGCCTTTGCCTCACTGCTTCTTCAGCCAAAGAATACCTGTACCATCACCCACCCTTCCTTTATAAACTCAGAAAATCTTGGCTCATTTGGTGCCCAAGTCACATTATATTTAAAAATATATTTAATGTAATATGGAGTTTTTAATAAGTATAATATGTAACATTAGTACCACCTGCTTTTTTGAAGAGTTGAGACATTTTCAACATTATACCATGGCTTGTTGCTGAATATTTTATAAAGCACTGCTCAAATAGGCTAACTGGAATAGGACACACACACACACACACACACACACACAATACAGATAATATAGAAAATCTTTTCTTAGGATAGGATTGTTACTGACAGATAGGAAATATACACTCTAAGTTTCATGCTGCCAAATCTGATCATTCCTTGTCAAATATCATGACTTTCACATAATTTTTTGTTTTGTTTTGTTGTGTGCCATCGAGTCGGACCCGACTCATAGCGACCCCTCCTTGGGTTTCCGAGGCAGTATCACTACAGAAGTAGATTGCCCCATCTTCCTTCCGAGGAGTGGCTGGTGGGTTTGAACCGCCAGCCTTCTGGTTAGCAGTCAAGTGCCTTAGCCACTATGCTACCAGAGCTCCCTTTCACATAATAGGTGTTCCTAACATTACTATGTGCTAGATAGAAGATGAGCTAATGTATGTATTTTACCAATCTTAATTTAATCTGTACTAATTAAATTTAGAGGCATTAGTGTTTCGATGTAACATTAGTTTCGATTCTCATCTTCCATGCAGGAAACTTGAATTTGTTTTATGGCCAATGCACTTCATGTACAGCTACCACCTGTCTATCAATGAAAGATTGAATGTTGCTATGATGTTGAACAGGCTTCAGAGGAGTTTCCAGACTGAGATGGATTTGGAAGAAAAGACTGGATTTATTTCTGAAAATGAGCCAGTGAAAGCCACATAGGTCGCAACTGTCTAGTCCACAATCAGTCATTAGGATGGCTCAGGATCTGGGGATGTTTTGTTCCATTGTGCATCAGGTTGCCTTTATTCATGGAGTAACAACAACAATTAAAGTTAATGAATGAACCCCCTCAAATTTTGTGATGTAAATATCCCAATTTCACAGGTAGAAAAGTTGAGTCTCAATGAGATCACATAACTTGATCAAGCTCACACAGCTAGGATGAGAGAAAGTCAGGATTCAAGCCCTGCTCTGTCTTGCTTTTTACTGCCAGATTGGTTCTGTAAAGAGATTTTTAAAAACAGTCTGAGATGACCATTATTCCCTTAGTCTTTTCTATAGCCATCCTGTAAATCTGATTATTAATTTCCCGTATACTGGAGTTACAAATAAACTGTTTTTATGCTGAAGTCACCAATTATGTTTGATTGTTTTATTGGTGTCAGGGAGATTAAGATTCTCAGTGTACCACATCTGTCATAAAACTCTTGCTTAGAATCATTTGGTAGAGACAACATACTCCAATACAGAGATAAAAGGAAGATTTAAAATGCATGATGTGAATCTGTCCTAGAAGCTAATTGCTTGCAGTGGGGAGGCAGAAAATCCTGGTTTGTTGGTGTTATCAGCCATGTATTACCTCTCTCATCTATTTATCGTCAGGGTTATCATTAGGAAGATTAAAAACCAGTGCCTACAAATAGTCTTCAAATTTTTGCCTTTCATTAGTGACTTATTATTATTACTGAAGACCTCCTCTTTTCGAGCAAAGACAATGATTTTTAGTATGCATCAGGCTGCAATCCATAGAGAATCATCAGGGTTAAGGAAATATTAAATGCTATTTTCAACTACCGGATCCTATTGTCAGGGGCCATCTTTGATAATAATGGCCTTAATTTATAGAAATATAAATAATGCAACAGTGACACCAAGAATCTATGATCATATAAATCTGTCACAGATCAGTAAAAATGAACATAGTTAAATGAAACTGAACTATAAATATATCTATGCATCAGCTTGTGATAGAAAAAGTTTACAGGAAAAAAAAAAAGATCAAGAACCACAATTGCAATAAAATGGAAATGTCTTTAGTCAACAGAGGCCTTTCACCCTGAAATATGAGCCCTTTTTGCATTTTATTCCTTTGAAATGCTTAGATATATTGAATTTGCTTTAAAAAAAGGAAACAGATGTTATGCAACCAATATTCTCAGACAATCCCCATGCATGCTAGTGTATGCAGCCTTTTATAACTTAAGTAGTAATATCACCTTATATTATGGTTTGTGATGCTCATTGGAATAACTAGATTTATGAACTTATAAATAACTGAGTGCTTTAGTGTTTTGGCTTTTGTGGGTAATATTATTTTTTCCCTTTTAAAAAATGCATACATTTGCTGTTTAAAATTAATGAAATCCATTTCCAAGAATGTTCTCTTCATATAAGAAAAGCCATCTACCTACAGTAACTGAACAAAGATATCTTAGTAGTTCTTTTATCTTTTTTAACATTTAATTTTATTGATCACTCAAGAAAAATGCCTAAATTGTTTTCTACAGTAGCAAGGGGAACAATATATAAAAGACTTCAAGGAAGAAAATAAGCTGCATTGATTCCTCCTAGTATTCATATCAAACACAGCTTATCAGAAACCCCTTGAAACAAACCAAACAGGTTCAGGAACAAAATAACACATGCAGAGAGATTATTGTTGTTATAGAAGCATGACATTTTGTTTTCATTATGGAATATAAGCTAGTAAAATGAGCTTGAATTGAAAAGCATCTCCAAAAGTTTTAGATGTTACCTTTGAGACTTGTAATGGTCAACTTTTTATTTGACATTAATGGGCATTCATAGAGATAAAGGGAGTTTGTGATACTTGCAGGAGTAATTCGGGGCAGTATGATGTTAGTGGCAAAAACCAAACAAACTAACACAAATAGAGGATTTTTAAAAATCAAGTTTTGATTTTACCAAGAAGGAAATTAAGTTTCAGAACCTAGAAGGAATATTCACCCAGACAAATCAGATCAGGTCAGGTCATTATGGAAAATTATTTAAAACTCTTCAATCAAAATCTTTATTTTGTAATTTGGATATAATTTTATTAACATTGCCTGTGATTGGAGGAGGTTTCTAGGGAGATTTTGAATGTTTAAAGAAATGTAAATGTACTAGAATCCTCACCATCGGCAATCTTCATGATAAAAATCACCGAAGTTGACATGAATTGAATTCATGTATGTTTTGTTTCTTCATGCAGTCTCTCACACAGGTCTAAGTCAGGGTTAGTGCTAGTATCGCTGTAAAGAAACAGAGTCCCTTCTACCGGTCTCTGGTCTATCCCATGATTGGTTAGGGTCCATAGAGTTTTTATTGGCTCTACTTCTTGCAGAAGGAGATAACCAGACTTTTCTTCCTAGTTTGTCTTAATTTAGAAGCTCCACTAAAACCTTTTCAGCACTGTGGCAAAAGCCTCCACTGACAGAAGGGTAGTGGTTGTGCTAGGTACCCCTTAACTCCCTCAATCTACCATCCACTTTCTTTTCTCATGACCATTATGATGCAGAGGAACAAAATGCATCAATTAATGCCTGAACTAGTGGCTGACAAAGGAAGTCACAGAACTGATTTTATTCTCCCATTATGTTTTTTGTTAGTTTGTTTTGTTTTCACCAATAACACTGTACTACCCTGATTTACTCTTGCAAATATCATAAACTCCCTTTACCTCTATTTATCACCATTTGCATTTCAAATACTGTAATTCTACTTGAAATAATCTTTATTCTCACACATACTGTTCTTCTTCTCAAGCCTCTGTTTCCAATTCTCACTTAGCATCTATCTATTTGCCTCAGGAGAATAACTCTTCTTGCTATCTTGCTACCTCCTCTGTTTTAATTGGCCAAAAGTGAGCATATGTCACAACTGATGCAATATAGCATAATGACTAAGGATCTAGAATTAAAATGCTTAGGCTTTAATCCCTGCTCTAAATTTTATGGTTAGGAGAACATTCATAACTTACTGAAACATTTCTCTCAATTTCTCCAATGAGTGTGCCTCTTGCTTTCTGTTTGCTTCTTCAGATCCCTTCACTCTCTGCTCTCTCTCTCTCTGCCTTAGGTCCACATGTATGACCACTCTCAAAGTAACCTTATAACCTATTGCTTATGGCTGCATTTGACAGATAAGAGGAAGAGGGGAGAATTACAGCTGGATATTTACTTCCCTGGCTCATCTGTGAGGTTTCATGGGGCTGCACATGTCCTGCAAAGAAAGTAACTATTCTATTCAAGGTGGCTAGCTTTCCAAGATTCTCTTTCCTCATGAGAGGTTCAATAGTCTATCTCTTCCTGCAGGCTCAGGACCATGGTCACAGGGGACATCAAGCTAAAGTGCCATAACATAATACATAAAAACATTGTTCTATATCCTACTTCGGTGAGTAGAAACTGTGGTCTTAAAAGCTTACAAGTGGGCATATAGATGCAATAATGGGTCTTTCCTTGTCCAGTGCAAAGAAGAATGAAGAAAACCAAAGATGCATGGGAACAATTACTCCAAGGGACTGGTGGACGATGCAATTCTCAGTCTATATGACCATGAGACCAGAAGAACTAGTTGGCACATGGCTACCACTGTCAACTACTTGGAGGGGATCTATGCAAAAGATCCTGGATAGAGTGGGAGAACAATGTGGACCAAACTCAAAATCATGAAAAAAAAAAAAAAAAAAAAAGACCAGGTTTGCTCGTCTGATAAAGCCAGGTGAGGCCCTTGAAATGAATTATTATATGTTTTGTTTCTTCATGAATTCACTCACAGAAGTCTAAGTCAGGGCCACTGCTAGCATCTCTGTTGAGAAACAGAGTCCCTTCTATAGATCTGTGGTCCATCCCATGTTTGGTTAGTTACCTTTAGGTCTGGAACTAAACTTACTCTTGTGGCTTCCAGCCAAACAATAGACAGGCACATGGGGTGAAAATTCACATCACATAGATACACTCCTTGGAGAGATCAATAGTGGGAGAACAGAAGGGCAGTGCTTGTACAGGGAGAAAGCTCAGTGGGTCAGGAGTGCATTGGAGGGAAGGACATAGAGAAGAGATAACTATGGGGAGGAAGTGGGAAGAGAACTGTTACACTGTGGGGAATTGCAGTCAATGCTATGAAACATAATGTGTATGAACTTCTGTATGGAAAATGAATTAGCTCTGTAAACTTTCACCCAAACCACAATAAAAATTAAAAATAAGTAATCTGTCCTTGGCCTCACCCTTTCAGGGTGGTGGCAGTTCATTTGCTTTGAGAGCTGTGATCTTGCACTATTCCTCGTCCTTCCCAAACATTGATTTATAATTAGTTCCTCTCTAAATTAAAAAAAAAGACAACCCTATGACCAATTGACTTGATTTGAACTTATAGCGATCCTATAGAACAGAGTAGAACTTCCCCATAAGTTTCTAAGTTAGTTAATCTTTACAGAATCAGACTGCTTCATCTTTCTCCTGGTTGGTTTGAACAGACAACTTTGGGTAGCAGCTGAATGCTTTAACCATTTTGTGACCAGAGCTCCTCTTTGTAAATAGACACTTCTAATTTGAATATCCACCACTCATGTGTCAGAATGTCATTCTGTGGTGGCTTGTGTGTTGTCATGATGCTGGTAGCTATGCCACTAGTATTTCAAATATCAGCAGGGTCATCTATGGTGGACAGGGTTCAGTGAAGCTTTCAGTCTAATACTAAGGTTTCACGATCTGCTTTTGAAGATGAGACAGTAAAAACCTTATGGATTTCAACAGACTTGTCCTATATAGTGCTGGAAGATGAGGCCCTAGGTTGGAAGGCACTCAAAATAAAGAGTGGCCATAGCAATGGACTGAAACATACCAATCATCATACAAATGTAGTATGACCAGGCAAGATTTTGTTCTATTGTATATGAGTTGCCATGAATCTGAGCCAACTCATTATTAACAACAACTTAAGTATGCCATTGTTTTCTGCTCAGACCTCACTAATAAAACCTAACTCAGTTTGTTTGTGTGTATGTGTGTGTGCATTTATGTATGCATTAAATAAAATAACATATTAAAATCTTGGGAATAGCAGCTGCCATATAATATTAATATACACTCAATACATATTAACCATTAATTAGAGTAGTGCTGATGATAGATATGTATTCAGTGAAAGAAATGTCTGAGCTGTAAAATGAAACTGATAGCTACAAGAGCCATGGCCCTCAATGCCAGAGTGTTGAAATCCTTGAAAAGTCTCTTTTAGCCTCTGTGCCCCAGCTATATCCACACTCCATTGATGTATGTGGTAAGCAGAATAATGGCCCTCAAAAGATTCTCACAACCTAATCCTAATTGAAGAAGGATCTGTCAGTTTCTTGTAATGTGGTGGCTTGTGTATTGCTGTGAGGTGGGAAGTTATGCCACGAGTATTTAAAATATCAGCAGCGTCACCCATGGTGGACAGGTTTCAGTGAAGTTTCCAGACTAAAACAGACTGGGAAAAAGAACATAACCATGAGTAAAATGGCCACTCATATGTGCAAAACCAACAGTCAACATTATTGTCAGTAGAGAGAGACTGAAACCATTCCCCTGGAGAATAGGAGCCAGACAAGGATGCCCTCTATCTTCACTTATTCAACATTGTATTGGAAGGTCTATCCAGGGCAAGAAGGCAAGAAAGGGAAATAAAAGGAATGTAATTGGTAAGGAACAAATAAAACTATCTCTGCTTGCAGAGGATATGATCCTATACATAGAAAACCCAAGAGTCAATAAGAAAACTACCAGAATTTATTGAAAGATGTAGCATAGCAGCAGAATACAAGAGCAACAAAAATCAGTGGAATTCCTCTACAACAGCAAAGAGTCTCTGAAAAGGAAATCAGTATCATTTACAATAGCTATCAAAAAGGTAAGATACTTGGGAATAAATCTTACCAGGAAGACAAAAGACCTATACAAATAAAACTACAGAGCACTACTTCAAGACACTATAAGAGAGCTACATGAATGGAAGAACATAGCAGGCACATGGATAAGAAACTTGAATATTGTGACAATGTCAATACCACCCAAAGCAATCTACACATTCAATGCAAATCTGATCCATATTTCATCAACATTCTTTAAAGACGTAGAAAAAACAGTCACTAATTTTATATGGAAAGGGAAGAGAGCTTGAAGAAGCACAGCACTACTGAAGAAGAAGAACAAAGCAGGAGGTCTCACATTCCGAGATCTCAAAACCTACTATACAGCCACAGTAGTCAAAACAACCCAGAAATGGTACAATGACAAATACATAGACCAGTGGAATACAACTGAGAACTCTGAAATAGATCCAGTGGATCTTTGACTAAGGGCCAAAATCCATTAAGTGGGGAAGTGATAGACTCTTTCACATATGGTGCTGACAAAACTAGGTATCCGTTTTCAGAAAAA
>NW_006921612.1:13274226-13274872 GCF_000298275.1 Orycteropus afer afer | reverse complement strand
GATATATTCAAGATCATATTTTGGCTATCTTGGACTTATTTTAATTGACTTCAACTTCACGTTGAACTTGCATATGAGCAGTTGATGGTCCATTCCACAATCAGCTCCTGGTCTGGTTTTGGCTGAAGATATTGAGCTTTTCCACTATCTTTTCCCACAGATGTAGTCAATTTGATTCTTGTGTTTTCCATCTGGTGAAGTCCACATGTAGAGCCACCATTTGTGTTGTTGAAAAAAAGTGTTTGCAATGAACAAGTCATTGGTCTTGCAAAATTCTACCATGCGAGTTCCAACATTATTTCTGTTGCCAACTACTGGTGATTCTTCTTTGTTTCTAACTTTTGCATTCCAGTCACCAGTGATAAATAACACATCCTGATTGCATGTTCGGTCAATTTCAGACTGCAGAAGTTGGTAAAATTCTTCAATTTCTGCATCTTTGGCTTTGGTTGTTGGGGCATAAATTTGAATAATAGTGGCATTAACGGGTCTTCCTTGTAGGTGTATGGATATTTTCTTATCACTGACAGCATTGTACTTCAGGACAGATTTTGAAACATCCTTTGTGATGATGAATGCCACACCATTCCTCTTCAAACTGTCATTCCAGGCATAGTAGATCACATGGTTGTCTGATTCAAAATGG
>NW_006921612.1:13268473-13272091 GCF_000298275.1 Orycteropus afer afer | reverse complement strand
ATACATAGATACATACATAGATACATGGATAGATACATAGATAGATACATAGAAAGAAACCAAAGATTATTAGTGGTTACCAGAGGTTGCAGGGAGGGGAAAAGGGGAAGCTTTTGTTTTCAGGGTATTGAATTTATGCTAAGGGTCGTGGAATATTATTTTTGTTTTGTTTTGTTTTTGCTGTTTACCTATGTTTTATTGACTATGCAAAGGTATTTGACTTTATGGATCATAAAGTCAAATTATGGATAACATTGAGAACAATGGGAATTGCAAAACACTTCATTGTGCTTTTGAGGAACCTGTACATAGACCAAGAGGCAGTCATTCAAGCAGAACAAGGGGATATTACATGGTTTAAAATCAGGAAGGCTGTGCATCAGGATTGTATCCTTTGACCATAATCAATCTGTACACTGGGCCTATAATCTTAGAAGCAGGACTATATGAAGAATGTGGCATCAGGATTGGAGGACGATTCATTAATGACTTGCGCTATGCAGATGATACAACTCTGCTTGCTGAAAGTGAAGATTTGAAGCACTGACTGATGAAGATCAAAGACTACAGTCTTCAATATGGATTACACCTCAACATAAAGAAAACAAAAATTCTTACAGCTGGACCAATAAGCAACATCATGATAACTGGAGAAAAGAATGAGATTATCAGGGATTTAATTTTACTTGGATCCACAATCAACACCATAGGAGCAGCAGTCAAGAAATCAAAAGGCATATTGCACTGGGCAAATGTGTTGCAAGAAGATCTCTTTAATTTTTTATTTATTTTTATTTTTTTTTATTTTAAGAGCTTGTTTTACATTCAACGCTACAAGTACATTTAATTTCATTCTCCATTTACCATGTCCAACTCTAACCCAGTCTCCTCCCCTCCCTACCCTGTAACCCTCTCCCATGCCTCTCATATTTATACAATCCTGTTTGTCCTATATTTCCTCAATTAGAATGTTTCCCCTCTGGTGTCCCGTGGTCTATTGCTCTAAGGAGTATATTGCCATAGAGTATGTGGGTGCATCACCCTGGGTTGAGTGGTCTGTGTGTATGTCTTGTTAACTATTGAGCTTAGAGCCTGCTCCTGGGGGTGAGTTTTATTCCAGGCACAGAACGTATTCCAGGGCCATAGTATTGAGGGTCTCACCAGATTTCATCTGACCAGTGATTCTGGTCATTATTGAGTTTTTGGAATTTGTTCCACATTTTGCTTCCCACTCCATCCAGGATCTCCAGATTTGATCCTTTCCTGAGTGGTTGGCATTGGTAGCCAGGCACCATCTAGTTCTGGTCTTGAGGGCCATCGTGTCCTATGACTGATTGCTTCCAAATGCCCTTTTTTTTTTTTCTGCATTCTTCTTTGCTTCTGATGCTAAGAGACTGTTAGCTGCATCTTAGATGGCCACTTGAAAGCTTTTAAGACCCCAGTCACTACTCACCAGTGTAGGATGTGGAACAAGGATTTTATGAATTTTGTTGTGCCAACTGAGTCTGGTGTCCCCCAGTACTATGTTCCTGAGACTGTAGATCTATTTGATTTCTCTCCCATAATGTCTAGTTGTCTGTGAGGGATTATCCTGTGTCTGTCTTCCATTGTTTCTGGAAGGACTGCAGGTATTTTGTATCACTGGTGCCTGTGTAAGATTAGCCTCAGCTGACTCTATCCTTAGTCTAGAGTATACTTCTGTTCACTGACCCCCATCTGATCATCTCAGGTGTGTACGTGTTTATCTGTAGCCTGGTGGTTGGTGTTAATGGCAATGCAGTATTGTGGATACATTTGTTGGTATTAGTATCTTTTGTCTATCTCTTATGTGCACAATTAGGTGTACTTCCATTTCCTAATTGCAAAAAGGGCAAGAAGGCCACATGGTCTGACCTCCTCTAATCCCACAATAGGAAGACAGAATCACCAAGCCATCAAATTGCAGCAACTTAACACCAGCTCAGTGTCAAACATCTTCCTCTTCTTTTGGTTGGGTTCTGGTCAGCTCAGCCCTAGCCATCCCACCTAGGTCATGGGTACCAGCTGCCAAGTTTGGGAGTCACACTCTTCCCTTCACTTCAGACCAGCCAGCACCTTCTCTTACATCTTCATTTCTCACAACTCCTTGCACTTCAGACCAGCCACCCCTTCCTCTCATCCCCAGCCTCTGTGGCCTAGGTTAAATAGTACCAAACCCAGCCCGTTTCTTCTTTGCTGCACTTCCCCCATTTCCACTCAGGTGGACCCAGGTGGTGACAAGCCAGAAACATACAAGCCTAGTACTCATTGGCTTCCTTTAACTTTCAGTCCTGAAAGGGGTTTCTCTCATGGACCATGACTTTCCTGCCTTGATACACCCAAAGCCTAAATGCTTGCTCAAAATTCAAAAAGCCAAACAGTCTTCCCTCAGTAGTATTGGGTGGGGCTCAAGTTTTCTACCTAAGCCCCCTACACTCTCCACACAGGGTTTTAAACAAAAGCCTGCGTTTCTTCTGGGCAAATTCTATTTCCCCTTTTAACATATCCAATCAAGTATTGGCTGAAGGTGAACTTACACACTCTCTGTTGTCCACATACCCCATAATCATTTCTAATGTACAAGCAGGCAAGAGAACATTCAACAGCCACAGTACATTCAGATAAACACATAATCAAAACACATAATCCTTTTAAAGACATTCCAGGTTCATCTCTTCACCTTGATTACCATCCCATTCTATGTATATGGCCTTGGATCTTTGGCTGGGTGTAACGAAAAGCCTTGGCCTCTGGATCAATTATCTCCCTTAAGAGGTAACACCAAACAAATTAACCATCTAAGAATCCAGAGTTTCACTTCCCAGTCCCTTTCCTTCTTTCTTTTACAAAGTCTCACATTTCTATGAGTCTGTAGCGACTGCAACGAGAATCCCACTTCTGACACCAACTACAAAAAGGGCAAGGAGGCCACATGTTCTGACCTCCTCTAATCCCACAACAGAATCACCATCAATAGCCCAAGGTCTATTCCTGCCAGGCCAGACATGCTGCCTCCTCCAGCCCTTTCTCCAACCGTTCCTCCCAAAGCACCCACCACCTCTCTCCTGGGTTCGATAATTCACTGCAGTGGCCACACAGAACTCATAGATTATGGAGTTTATTAGGGAGCACCAGGCTACAATTCAAGTTCAGGAAAAACACTCAGTCTCTCGCCCAGCCCACCGTCTCTCAGCCAAGTCTCTCACAGTTTCTTCCCGAGCAGTGCATGTCACTTGGTATCTTACTCAGCAATGCATGTCTCTTGCATCTCTTTCCCAGCAGCAAGTGTCTCTTTCAGTAGCGCGTGTCTCTTTCAGCAGCATGTCTTCCTCAACCAGCAGTCAGAGAGAGTTCTGCCTTTAGGAGGTCTCCTTTTGAGCCCGGCAGAATGGCCAAACTAGCCAATCACAGCATCAGAACTTTAAGCACCTAAGAGAGAGTGGGAACAACCTGGAACATTGTTTTGTGCCACTCCCAACAGAAATACTCCATGTGGACAACCTTAGCAATCAGGAGCTCCTCAGTTGCTCATAGAAAATCCCACCTTGGAGTTTACAAAGACTTATGGGTATAAAAGCCACACTAAGTAATTTACTACAC
>NW_006921612.1:13264542-13267088 GCF_000298275.1 Orycteropus afer afer | reverse complement strand
TAATGCTTTCTCCCTTTTCTTCTTTATTGTTGGTTTTGGCTTATTAAACACATATGTTTTCCTTCCTTCTTGATTTGCTTAGGGGGATTGTTACTTTTCTCTGTGATCACCTTGGAATATACTCTTGTCTCTACATTTTTAGAACAGTGTGAACTGTGACGATATTGTCCTGCTTTCCTCTCCATTTGGAAGTTTGTACCTAGAAGTTATTCCTTCTGATAGGTTATTAGCTACTGTTATGTACTGATTGACTTCCTTGGTTTTTAGAGTACAATGTTTTATGGCCTTATTTTGAGTTTCTATTTCTGATTTGGTTTTAGTGCTGATGCCATGTATCCTGATTTTGTTGATCTCTGTTCTGAGTTCTCCATTGGAAGAACTTCCTTAAACATTTCTTGTAGGGTTGGTCTGGTTCATACAAAATCCCTTAATTTCTGTTTGTCCAAGAATGCTTTGATTTCCACCTCATATTTGATGGATAATTTGGCTGGATATAGAATTCTTGGTTGGAAGGTCTTTTTCATCACTGTTTTATATATTCCATCCCATTGCCTTCTTGCCTGCATGGTTTCTGCTGAGTAATCTAAGCTCAGCCATTTTGATTATTATAAGTAATATTTCTTTTGTCCCAGGCAGCTCTCAATATTTTTTCTTTGTTTTTGGTTTTGGAGAGTTTGATTGTAATATGCCTCAGTGTTTGTCTCTTGGGGTCTATCTTGTGTAGGGTTATATGAGCATCTTGGACAAATATCTTTTCTTCTTTAATGATATGGGGGAAGTTTTCTATTAGCAGGTCTTCCACAATTGTCTTGTTTGTTTTTTTTTTTTTCACCTCTTCTTGTTCTGGAATTCCAATGAGTCTTACGTGGTTTCTCCTCATGTCATCTCATATAATTCTTAAGTTCTCATTTCTCTTAAATTTTTGTTCTGATTTTTCTTCATATAGGCTGGTGTCCAGGGATTTGTCTTCTACTTGGGATATGGGTCCTTCAGCCTGTTCTAACCTACTCTTTTGTGCTTCTACTATGTTGTGTAATTCTGTAATGTTTGGTATTCATCTTCTGGATTTCTAACTACTGTTTTTGTATGAGTTCTGATTGTGCATTAATCTTATTATTTCGTTCTTGAATGATTTTCCTGAGTTCTTCTAGGGAACTGTCTGTGTTCTCCTTGTTTCTGTTTGGGGTTTCCTTAGGTTGTTGTAAATCTCTATAAACATATGCTCTAAATTCCTTCTCAGATATTTCTATTGCCTCCTCTTCCTCCATGTTTAATTAGACCTTTGTTTGTGGTTTTGCTTCTAAGGCTTTGTCCTGTTGTTCTTTTTGTTTGATTTGAGGTTGCTTTTTGTTTCCTAGATATTTTGAGGTTGTTTTTAATTGTTGGTTATGTATTGATTTGTTTTGTCTTTGTTTTATGGTTTAATATTTTGAAAAGTTGAAGCTGGTGTATTTTACTTTTTTTAGTTATTAATTCAGGCATGCTGGGTGGCTCTGCAGTTTTCTTTGTGATGGTAGAATCACTGTGTAGATTATGGATATGGGTTTCTGTTTGTCATAAAGAGAGTTTAGAGTTATAGCCAGTAGGTTTTATGTTGGCTGGATGTGGTTTCATCTATTGGATGAGTGAAGTTATTGGTGGTGAATGTGGGAGCAGAAGAAAGAAAGCTCGCTGTTGCTAGGGGCGGTTTCTAGGGCTTTGAGGGGGCTGCTACTGATGACGTTGTACTGTTATTTACAGGCCTGCCACTCAATTTCAGCAAAGACTCCCATTGTTAGGGGGTCACCACTTTCTGCCAGGCTCAGACACATGCCAAAACCCCTCTCCTGAGGCCTGTCAGAGCCAAAAGCACAACCCAAGACAACTTCCCAGCTCCACAATCTGCCATGGGGGTTTCTCTCTCTTGCCCCGGCCACCTCTGGCACGAGCCCAACTGGCCCAGACTTTGATCCACCTTGGGAGTTCCACTGTGGGTCCGCCCACCTGTGGCACCAAAGAAGAACCGCTTGGTTTCAGTGGCACTGGAGTCAGGAGAGTGCCTGCTAATAATCTGTGGTCCAAATATTACTGATAAAGTCAAGCGCAGACCTCTCAGTGCCACTAAGGAGACCCAAGCCTACTCAATGACCTGCTGTGGGGGCACCTCCCCAGGCCCACCCTCTTGCAGCACCAATGGACTCTCTTTCTCGTGTTTCAGTAGCACTGGACATGCCCGTTTGCACCTAGCCAGCCCAAGTTACCAATAAAATCAGGTGCTGAAGGTAGATCCTTTGGGTGATCACTTGTATGCTGGTGTGGTGGCTAGTATACTGATGTGCTGTGTCTTCTCCCTTAATCCAGGGAGGTCTTGGATGGCCGTTCTCTCCTGCTGGTCAATCCACTGGGGAAGTCTCCAATGGCCGTCCTTGGCTGCCTGACAAAGTTCTGCAGGATAGATCTTCTGATCTTGATATTTTTTTCCCTGTACCTTTCACTTTTCTAATTCTACTCCTCTGATTTTTGTGCACTCTGACTCAGTGAGCTGTTCAGAGCACCATAATCCCTAA
>NW_006921612.1:13261577-13264232 GCF_000298275.1 Orycteropus afer afer | reverse complement strand
TGCCATTGAAAACCTTATGAATAGCAGTGAAACACTGTCCAATATATTACAGGAAAACTTTATGAACATCAACGAAGCATTTTCTGATATAGTGCAAGATGAGCCCCTCAGGTTGAAAGGCACTCAAAAGATGACTTGGAAAGAGCTGCCTCCACAAAGTTGATTTGAACTGAATGACAAGGAAAGAGTGAAGCTTTTGAGACCTTCATTTGCTTAGGGACATGACTCAAAATGGATAGAAACAGCTGCAAACATACATTAATAATTGGAAGTTGGAATGCATGAAGTATGAATACACAAATTGGAAGTTGTCAAAAATAAAATGGAATGAATACAGATTGATATTTTAGGCATTGTTGTTGTTGTTAAGTGCTGCCAAGTTGGCTCTGACTCATGGTGATCCTATGCACAGCAGAATGAAACATTGCCCTGTCCTGTGCCATCCCCCCAATACTTGCAACACTTGAGCCCATCATTGCAATCACTGGGTCAATTCATCTCACTGAAGATCTTCCCCTTTTTCACTGATCCTCTATTTTACCAACCATGATATCCTTCTCCAGGGAATGGTTCTTTCTGGCAACATGACCAAAGTAGTTAAGACAACATCTGGCTATCCTCACTTCTAAGGAGCATTCCAGCTGTACTTCTTCCAGGACAGATTTCTTTGTTCTTCTGACTGTCCATGATATTTTCAGTATTCTTTGCCAATGTCACAATTCAAAGGCATCAACTCTTCAGTTCTGGTACTGACCATACTGAATTAGTGGACTAGGAATGATAAATTGAAAAGGAATGGCATCACATTCCTCATCAAAAAGAATATTTCAAGATCTATCCTAAAGTACCAAGCTGTTAATGATAGGCTAATATCCATACACCTAAAAGGAAGACCAATAAATACTGTAGCTGTTGTTGTTAGGTGTTGCTGAGTCAGCTCTGACTCATAGCGACCCTATGTACAACAGAACAAAACACTGCCCAGTCCTGTGCCAGCATCATAATTCTTGCTATACCTGAGCACATCATTACAGCCACTGTGTCAAGCATCACATTGAGGGACTTCCCCTTTTTCTTTGACCCGCCACTTTACCAAGTATGATATCCAACTCTTGAGAATGGTCCCTTCTGACAACATGACCGAAGTAGTTGAGACAAAGTCTGGCCATTCTTGCTTCCAAGGAGCATTTTGGCTGCACTTCTTCCAGGACAGATTTTTTAGTTCTTTTAGCAGTCCATAGTACTTTCTGTATCTTTCAACCACACCACCACTCAAAAGCATCAACTCTTCTTCAGTCTTCCTTATTCATTGTCCAGATCTCACATGTATATAAAGTGTTTGAAAATACCATGGCTTGGGTTAGGTGCACCTTAGTCTTCAAGAAGACATCTTTGCTCTTCAAAACTTGAGAGAGGACTTTTTCAGCATCATCTGATGTCTTGACTGCTGCTTTCATTGGTGTTGATTGTGGAAACTAGTAATATGAAATTGTTAAAAGCTTCAATATTTTCTCCACTTCTTGTGATGCTGCTTATTGGTCCAGTTGTGAGAATTTTCATTTTCTTTATATTGAGGTATAATCCATACTTCAGACTGTAGTCTTTAATCTTCATCAGTAAGTGCTTCACACCATCCTCACTTTCTGCAAGCAAAGTTGTGTCATCTGCATATCGTAGGTTTTTAATGAGTCTTCCTCAAATCTTAATGCTATGTTCTTATTCATAGAGTTCAACTTCTTGGATTATTGCTCAGCATACAGATTGAATGAGTATGATGAAAGGATCCAACTCTGACATACTCCCTTTCTTATTTTAAACCATGCAGTATCCCCTTGTTCTGTTCAAATGACAGCCTCCTGGTCTATGTACAGGTCCCTCATAAGTAAAATTAAATGTTCTGAAATTCCCATTCTTCTTAATGTTATCCACAATTTGTTATGATCCACACAATCAAATGTTTTTGATTAGGCAATAAAACACAAGTAAACATCTTTCTGGTATTCTTTGCTTCAAGTCAAGATCCATCTGACATCAGCTATGATATCCCTTGTTTCACATCCTCTTCTGAATCCAGCTTGCATTTCTGGAAGTTCTCTGTCTAGATACTGCTGCAACTATGTTTGAATTATCTTCAGTAAGATTTTATTTCCATGCGATATTAATGATCCTGTTCAATAATTTCCACATTCTGTGGGATCACCTCTCTTTGGAATGGGTACAAATATGGATCTCTTCCAGTCAGTTGGTCAGGTAGCTATGTTCTAAATTTCTTGGCATAGGTGAGTGAGTGCCTCCAGTGTGTCTGTTTGTTGAAACATTTCAATGGGCATTTCGTCAATTCCTGAGCCTTGTTTTTTGCCAATTCCTTCCATGCAGCTTTGACTTCTTCCTTCAGTACCATTGTTTCTTGATCATATGTCCCACTGAAGTGGATGAACAATGACCAATTCTTTTTAGTGCAGTGACTCTATGTATTCTTTCAATCTTCTTTTGATGTTTCCTGCAACATTCAATATTTTGCTCATATAATCTTTCAATATTGCAACTTGAGCCTTGAATTTTCTCTTAAGATCTTTCAGCTTGAGAAATGCTGACCATGTTCTTCCCTTTTGGTCTTCTAACTCCAGGTCTTTGCATGTTACATTATAAAAATTG
>NW_006921612.1:13256413-13260120 GCF_000298275.1 Orycteropus afer afer | reverse complement strand
GCTTGTGAGCCATTTATCTAAGATAAATTTCTCTCTCTCTCTCTTTCTCTCTCTATAAATATATATATATACACTTTGCTGGTTTTTGTGTTTCTCTAGAGAACCCAATCCAACACAACACTTTTACAAATATCCTTTTTTTCTTGCAAAGACTTTCAGAATAATGACCTCCTTGGGAAAAGCTAGAAGTAGCATACCATAATTTCCATGTTTGCCTTCTGTAGCTTCTTCTGCCCAAATGATAAAAGATTGACATGACAATCCTGGGAGGACAATTCCCCAATCTAGTAATACTCCAGATTCCATTCAGTTGTTGGTGCTTAATTTTAAAACTTTGCACAAAGCTAAAAGATTCATCTCTTTCCTAACTGTATTTTTACAAATTTTATACAATATTTCCTGCTTATCCTGTGCAATGCTCTAGGGAATTTGATACATTTATTATATTTAATTTAGCTCATAAGTCAGACTATTTGGTCCCTTCATCATGCATTCTTCTTTAAGCCACCATTAATCAGTCAACAAATTTTCATAGTACTGAGGCACTCTTATCTGAAAGTTCCAGATGTATCATACCAGCAGTGCAAAAAAAAGACCTAAAAACACAACTTATCTTCTGTATGATGAAACAAGAGCTGTGTGAGTACACACACACGGAGATGCATGCTACACGTGCTGGTTAGACTTTTATGGAAGATCCACACCTATCTCCTTTATTCATTAATTAATTCCTTCACTCTTTAATATATTTATCCATGTGTTTTTAAAGTCAATCTTGTGCCAGGCACAGTTCCAAGATACAACAGTGAGCTAGACAGGTATGAATGCTCTATTCAAGGATATTATTTAGCTACTGGAAAATCAGATAATTAACAGGAATAAATCAAGAAAGTAATTTCTTCTATTGATAAATGAAATGAAGAAATTAAGGCATGACAAGAAGGCAGAGGGAGATAAAAAGAGTGGTCAAGGAAAACTCTTACCAATGGATACTTAAGATCAAATAATTGAAAGAAAAACATATGCAGAGATATTTGGGTCAGGAGAACATTTATTCTAAAGGTCGGAGATGCTAACAAGCATGGTCTATATAGGAGTCTAGGAGGCAGAGTAGGAAACTTGGAGGAAAATAAAGGGTGGCAAAGAAGACAGGAGGCAGATAATTCACAGGCTGTGGTGAAATCTTTAGATTTTATTCTGACAGCAATAGGAAACCACAAGACTTGAATCAAAATGGTATCATAAGCATCTTTGCATTTGATACAAAGATTATTTTTAAAAATATGTTCAGGAAAGTAAGTTCTAGAAGGATGGGAGTGAGCAAGAATGAAAATAAGTAACAAATTACTATGCAGGTGCAGTCATCCAAGCAAAAGATAATAATGGCTATAACCAGGTTGTTAACAGTAGAAATGAAGATAAACATTTGATGGGAGATGTATATTTATGAGAGAACTACAAGAATTTTGGTTTTGGACTGAATATGACTATTAAATTTTTTTAAAAAAAGGACAATGGGCTTGATGATGATATTGGAGTCTCAAGTGGATATATTAAGAAGACAATTGGAGATAAGAATCTGGAGTTGAAAGTTGAGAACTGGAGATATATATGTGAGAGTCATTAGTACATAACTTCCTCCAATTAATTTAAAGTTGTAGACACATATGAGATTACTAAAAATAAATATAACGATAAATAGAGAAGAGGCTCCAAGATCAAACTGAGTAACATTATCCTCTAGGAGCAGGGAAGAGGAAGAAGAAATGGCAAAGGAAATGGAAAAGAAGCTTCCAGGAAGGAAAAGTAACACTAGAATAGTCTGTAATCATGGAAGCTATGAAACAATAAGGGCCAAGGGAGAAACAAACTGACTTAAGCAAAGTTCTATAGCTAAGTCTTGAAAGATCCAAGATCTAGTTTCAGGGCTCTGTCTTCTAAACCATCCATTTTTGTCCTTCTGTCCTCAAGTTTCTTTCAGAATCTCCTTCTAAAAGGATTTTATTCTGCTTAATAAATAATCATGCTAGATTCTTTCAACATCTGTTAACTAGTTTGGTTTTCTACATTGAAAAAAAAAAAAGTAAATAAAAGCTCTCATTCTGTTTTCTACTTTTACAGATGTTTGCTGTTCCCAGATGTAATAATAAATGTTTTGATTGTTGCAGATTACTCTAGATCTATTCCAGAGTCTCTGTATCTGGACTGCAAACACACTGTCATCGAGTTAATTCTGATGCAGGGTGACACTTGTTGGGTTTTCAAGGCTGTAAATCTTTTCAGAAGTAGATTGCCTCATCTTCCTCCAGCAGAGCAGGTGGGGGGTTTGAATTGCTGACTTTCCAGTTAGCACCCAAATATCCTACTTTCTACACCACCAGAGTTCCTTTTGTTTGGACTGTAAGGCAGCCTTAAAGGGGTGACCCAATCTGATTGCCGGGTTGCAAAGTTTCCGTATGCTAGTGATGGAGATGCATGGCATGGAAGCAGGTCACAAAAATCCTCACACCTTTCTCAAAGGTGAACATATTTGTTCAGAAAATCAGTAATTTTCAAGAATCTCATTATCCCTGCACAAGATTTTCTAGTACTCCCCCAATTTCATGACTCCCCCCATATTTCCCATCATGATTGTGATAGAAAGGATTTGGTATCCTAGTCCCATTGATAAAAATTCATCCTCTGAAGTCCTCTCTATATTTTGTTTGTGAGCATTTGAGTTTCTAGATCTTAGCATCCATCTAAAACTACAGCAGGCACTCAGCTTTTCAAGGCATTTAAGACATTGAGGGTATGGTAAGAGTTCTGTGGTAGTCTTACATTAGAATTGCATGTGACTATAAAACTTATATAGCACCTGCATAACAAGCAAGGAAAAGAAAAATATGTCACAAGATAAGGGATGCAAGTAATCACTGATGTCCTAATATTGAAAGATAGAAGATTATAAGGTCACATGACAATTTTTTTTTTTTAATAAATCCAACAGAAAATACTTTTTTAATGTAAGAGACATGAAAATATCCTCCAACTCCTATTATTTTCCCTTTAAGATTGACTAATATATGCCATGGACAAATTTGGAGTATTGTTGAGATACAGATATGTGTTCCATGTACTATAAAGCTTTTATGATGCAATAATTAAAAGATCTTTAAAAAGGAGAATAAAATTCTAAGGACAAAAGTCAAGATATACAGTTCTAAGCCACATTCCGATTAAATTTGTACCTTTATTGCCAGACTTCCCCTTTTTTGTTGATATTCCAAACATGATATCCTTCCCCAGGGAATGGTCCCTTCTGACAACATGACCAAAGAAAATGGATGAAGTTTGATTATTCTTACTTCTAAGGAGCATTCCAGCTGTACTTTTTTTTGAGACAGATTTGTTCATTCTTCTGGAAGTCATGGTATTTTAGTATTCTTTGTGAACACCACAATTCAAATGCATCAATTCTTCTGCTGTCTTCCTTACTCATTGTCCAGCTTTCTCATGCAAAAACAGGTAAGACCCTTAATGAGATGGAATGACAGTATCTACAACATTGGGCTCAAGCATAGCAAGGATTGTAAGGATGGTGCAGGACTGGGCAGTGGTTTCTTTTTGTTGTACATAGGGTTGCAATGAGTTTGACCTAACTTGATGGTACCTAAAAATAACAGCATTGCCAGACTTGAAAGCTGTGGCTATGCTTTTTTTTTTTT
>NW_006921612.1:13238361-13238825 GCF_000298275.1 Orycteropus afer afer | reverse complement strand
TCTTCTAGTCAGTTGGTCAAGTAGCTTTCTTCCAAATGCCTTGGCATAACCGAGTGAGTGCCTCCAGTGCAGCATCCATTTGTTGAAATATCTCAGTGGGCATTCTGTCAATTCCTGGAGCCTTGTTCTTCATCAGTTCCTTCATTGTAGCTTCAACTTCCTCCTTCAGTACCATTGGTTCTAGATCATATGCCACCTCCTGAAATGAATGAAGATTGATGAGTTCTTTTTGGTACAGTGACTCTGTGTATTCCTCCCATCTTCTTTTTATGTTCCCTGCATCATTCAGTGTTTTGCCCTTAGAATCTTTCAATATTACAACTCGAGACTTTAATTTTTTCCTCAGTTCTTTCAGCTTGAGAAATGCCAAGCCTGTTCTTCCCTTTTGGTTTTCTAACTCCAGGTCTTTGCACATTTCATTATACTAATTGGTTTTGTCTTCTTGAGCTGCTCTTTGAAATCTT
>NW_006921612.1:13227557-13236993 GCF_000298275.1 Orycteropus afer afer | reverse complement strand
TTTTCCCTGGCCAATTCTTTGAGAAGTGGATGGCCTCCTCCTTCTTCCTAGTCTGTCTCAGTCTGCAAGCCGGATGATACCTGTGAAATAGTGCACCCCTCTGGGTTTGAAACACCAGTGGCACAGCCTCAAGACTCACAGCAACATGTCACCACAGAAGAACAAACCGACAGACAAGTTTGTCTCCCTTAGCTCAGTAGCAATACTGCCTTAGAAACTCAAGGAGTGGTCGCTATGAGTTGGATCTGGTTTGACAGCAGTGAGTTTGGTTTGGTTTTTGGAATTAAGGTACAGAATATTTTCATAAATGACTATGTTACAATCAGTTCTGTAAAAATAGCATAGCCTCTGACCTCCTTTAACTTCACAAGGGGGAGAGATAATCAGCATCAGCCTAAGGCTAATTCCGATGAGACAGGGGTCAAATAGTCATCCTCTCCCCAATCTTTTTTTACCAATTCCATCCCTTCACAGCACTCTATTTATCTGCTGGGTTTCATAATTCATTCTAATGACCACATAGAACTCACGTACAATACTCATGATTATGGGGTTTCTTAGGGGTAACCCATTACAGGTAAGGGGAGAGCCCCAAGCAGGAAGTGAGAGCCAGCAGGACAGCTGGAACAGGTAAAGGGAGATGCCAAGAACTGAGTTGAACAGTTTGAAATAGCTAAGGGAGACAAATTTGTCTGTCAGTTTGCCATACTGTGGTGGCTTTTGCATTGCAATGAGGCTAGAGGCTATGCCAGCAGTGTTGCAAATGCCAAATAGGGTTACCCATGGTGAAGAGGTTTCACCAGAGCTTCCAGGCTATGATAGACTGAGAGGAAGGAAGAGGACATCCATTTCTCAAAAAAATGGCCAGTGAAAACCTTGTGAACAGCCATGAAACACTGTCTGATATATTACTGGAAAATTTTATGGATATCCCTGAAACATTATCCAATACAATCCCAGAAGATGAGCCCCTCATGTTGGAAGACACTCAAAATAGAACTGGGAAATTGCTGCCTCCTCTGAGTAGAACTGACCTTAATGATGTGGATATAGCTTTTGTGACCTCTATTTGCTGATGTAGCATGAATCTACATCAGAAGAAACAGCTGCAAACATCCACTAATAATTGGAACATGGAATGTACAAAGTACGAATCTAGGAAAATTGAAAGCTGTCAAAAATAAAATGGAATGCATAAAGATCAATATCCTAAGCATTAGTGAGATGAAATGGGCTGGTTTTGGCCATTTTGAATAAGCCAATCATATGATCTGTTGAGCAATCTTACTTCCGTAGTGATACTGCCTTGGAAACCCAAGGAGGGGTCGCTATGAGTCAGGGCTGACTCAACGGCACATAACAACAACAACAACAATCATATGATCTACTATGCTGGAAAAGATAAACTGAAGAAGAATGGTGTTGCATTCATCATCACAAAGAATGTTTCAAGATCTGTCCTGATGTACAATACTGTCAGTGATAGGATAATATCCCACACCTATAAGGAATGCCAGTTAATACTATTATTATTCAAATCTACACACCAACCACCTAAGCCAAAGATGAGGAAATTGAAGATTTTTACCAACTTCTGCATTCTGAAGTTGACTAAACATGCAATCAAGATGTGTTTATTTCACTTGTGATTGGAATGCAAAAGTTGGAAACAAAGAAGAATCACTGGTAGTTGGAAAATTTGGCCTCAGTGGTAGAAAAATCGCTGAAGATCACATGATAGAATTTTGCAAGACCAATGAATTATTCATTGAAAATGCTTTTTTTTTCAACAACACAAATGGCTGTACTTTGCCAGACAGAGTACATGGGAATCAGATTTACCACATTTGTGTCGAGAAACAATGGAAAACCTCAATACCTTCAGCTAAAACAAGGCCAGGAGCTTATTGTGGAACAGACCATCAACCACTTATATGTAACTTCAAGATGAAGCTAAAGACAATTAAAACAAGTCCACAAGAGCCAAAGCATGAACTTGAATATATCCCTCCTGAATTTAGAAACCATCTAAAAAATAGATTTGATGCATTGAACACCAATGACTGAAAACCAGAAGAATTGTGGGATGACATCAAGAACATCATCTAAGAGGAAAGCAAAAGGTAATTAAAAAGATAGGAATGGAAGACAAAAGCAAATGGATGTCAGAAGAGAGTCTGAAACTTGCCCTTGAATGAACAGTAGCTAAAACTAATGGAAGAAATAACAAGATAAAGGAGCTGAACAGAAGATTACAAAGAGCAGCTCAAGAAGAAAAAGTTAGTTATTATAATGAAATGTGCAAAGACATGGAGTTGGAAAGACAAAAGAGAGGAACTCCCTTGGAATTTCTCAAGCTGAAAGAACTGATGAAAAAAAATTTAAGCCTTGAGTTGCAATACTGAAAGATTCTATGGAGCAGTATATTGAATGATGCAGGAATATCAAAAGAAGATGGAGGAAATATACAGAGTCACTGTGCCAAGAATTGGTCAATATTCAACCATTTCAGGAGGTGGCATATGACCAAGAACCAATGGTATTGAAAGAAGAAGTTGAAGCTGCACTGAAGGAATTGGTGAAAAACAAGGCTCCAGGGATTGATGGAATACCGACTGTGATGTTTAAACAAACATATTGCCATGGTGGAGGCACACATTCAGCTATGCCAAGAGATTTGGAAGACAGTTTCCTGTGAACTGACTGAGAAAGATCCATATTTGTACCCATTCCAAAGAAAGGTGATCCCACAGAATGTGGAAATTATCGAATAATATCATTAATATGCATGCAAGTAAAATCTTACTAAGATAATTCAAAAATGGTTGTTGCAGTATATTGACATAGAACTTCCAGAAATGAAAGCTGATTTAGAAGAGGACATGGAAAGAGGGATATCATTGCTAATGTCAGATGGATCTCGGCTTAAAGCAAAGAATACCAGAAAGATGTTTACTTGTGTTTAATGACTATGCAAAAAAATTTGATTGTGTGGATCATAATAAATTGTGGATAACATTGAGAAGAATGAGAATTCCAGAACACTTAATTGTGTTCATGAGAAACCTGGACATAGACTAGGAGGCTGTCATTCTAACAGAACAACTGGATACTGTATGGTTTAAAATCAGGAAGGGAGTGTGTCAGGGTTGTATCCTTTCACCAAACTTATCTATTTATATGCTGAGCAAAGAATCTGAAAAGTTGAAGTACATGAAAAAGAACATGTCATCAGGATTGGAGGAAGACTCATTAACAACTTGCAATATGCAGATGACACAACTTTGCTTTCTGAAAGTGAGGATGACTTGAAGCTCTTGCTGATGAAGATGGGACACTACAGGATGTAACATGGATTACACCTCAATATAAAGAAAATGAAAATCCTCACAAATGGACCTATAAGCAGTAACACAATGAACAGAGAAAAGATTGAAGTTGCCAAAGACTTCTTATTACTTGGTTCTTTAATCAACACCAATGGAAGCAGCAGTCAAGATATCAGATGACGTATAGCATTGGGCAAAGCTGCTGCAAAAGACCTCTTTCAAGTGCTGAGGAGCAAAGATGTCTTCTTGAAGACTAAGGTGTACTTGACATAGCCATAGTATTTTCAATTACCTCATATGCTTGTGAGAGCTGGACAATGAATAAGGAAGACCAAAGAAGAGTTGATGCCTTTGAGTTGGGTTGAAGAATAATGAAAGTAACATGGACTGCCAAAAAAACTAAAAAATCTGTCCTGGAAGAAGTGCAGCCCGAATGCTCCCTGGAAGCAAGAATGGTCAGACTTCATCTCACCTACTTTGGTCATCTTGAAAGAAGCAACCATTCCCTGGAGAAGGATATCATGCTTGGTAAAGTGGAGGCTCGACAAAATAGGGGAAGGCCCCAACAAGATGGATTAACATAGTGGCTGCTATGATGAGCTCAGGTATAGCAAGGATCGTGAGGCTGGCATAGGGCCAGGCAGTGTTTCTTTCTGCTGTACATAGAGTCTCTGTGAGTTGGAGACAATGTGACAGCACCAAAACATTTCAACAACAACAACAAAATGTTACAATTCAGGATTAGAAAAAATTCAGTGTACAGTTCTTTGATTAGGACAACTTAGTTGTGCCCACAGGCAGACCTCTCTCTAGTCCTGGGCCCCTTGGGCCCTTGGACCTTGGGCTACCTCAGGCTTCTTTGGCCTTTTGGGACTGCTGGCCTCTGCCCTGCTCACACAAGTATTACAAAACTCTTTAGCTCTGCCAGTAAATGACTAGAGGTATCTCATTCCACCAGTAAGCCTTGGCTCTCTCACTCTGTGGGTCAGTGAGGATAGTTTTTCTAAGTGCCCAGAGGCACCCCTCCCCACTAGCAAGCCATATGCCTAAATATGCTCAGCTCTCTCAATGTGTGGGCCAGGAAGCCCACCATGCTGTCTCCTGGTTCTACTATCTCTGCTCCCACCATTTCTCTGCCACTACTTTTCTCTATCTCTCACCTTCTCTAGTGTTACAACTCTCTGTACCCTGTGACAAGAAGTTTATCAGAACAGGGCCCTCAGGTCCAAAAGATGTTCTCCTCTCTCATCTCTTCTACTTGATGGTAGTTAGATTCCCCTCTGCTCTGGGATTAGCTCCTTTTTAAACCTAGTAGGATTGCAAACTGACTCTTTTGGTTATCTAGTGCTGCTCTGACAGGAATATACCACAAATGGGATGGCTTTTACAAACAGGAATTTATTCCTACAATTTGGAGGCTTTACGTCCAAGTTCAAAGTGCCAGGCTCTAGGGGCTGAGTGAAAGCTCCTCAACTTTGGGCTTCAGTTCTGCCTCCAGCTCCCTGCCCACTGAAGGTGAAGGCTTTTCTTCACTCAGCTGCTGGCTGCTGAGGCTGACAAACCCAAGGTCGCCAAGTAACAAGGAACAATCCCAATATTACCAAGCCACATGACAGGACATTAAGTTCCAAAATTGGCAGAGCATGGCAAGCTGCTGAACAATGACTTGGCTACATGCAGGTTCAAATGTCCCATAATCTAGCACCATTGTCAAAGCCATTTCTTATATACTGGAAGCAGACCACATACCCAAAGCATCTTCTCAGCTGCTCCAATAGATTCCACAATGGAGTTGATTACCAGTCTCATTATGGGGAATACTACATCCGGCTGCCCCACCACTCAACCAAGCCCTGCCAAGTTGACACACAAACTTAACTGCCATACTGACTAATATCCCTGTGGACATTCAGATATATGTTTTTTAAACAAATGAAAGGAAAATAAAACCGTATTGTCAGCCCAGTTTACTCAGCTCCTGTACTGAAATTTAATGAAGTGCAAAATTTCATTCTTTGACATCTTTTCAGATATATAACCAGAAGACTCCATAGAAGTAAGGATGGTGACACTTTGCTTTGTTTTCTTTAGACATATCATCAAGAAAGACTAATCACAATAGTTTAGCTTAACTGGTAAAAAATCTATGCCTTGAGCAATATAATCTTTTAAGAACTATCTACATGGGATCAAATTGACAATAACAACTTGAAAGATTACACAGGAACTTTAGGGGGCAGTGAATTTACATTAATAAGAGAGGAACAACACAGAAACAGAGGGTGAGAAAAGTTGCAAAACTTGAAGGACTTAATCAACTTCACTAAATAGTACTTGTAAAAACAAAATAGTGTGTGTTTTCTATGTATATTCTCAACAATAACAACAAAATTTTAAAAATTAAATTCTTTTAGCATAAAAAGTTTTGTTAAAAAATTAAATAAAGATCAATCATCAGAAAAGGACACCATATTTGGTAAAGTAAAGGGTCAGCAAAAATGAGGAAAACCTTCAATGAGAGAGATTGACACAATAAGTACAACAGTGAAATAAAACAGAGCAGTGATCATGAAGGCACTGGACTGGGCAAAGATTCATTCTGTTGTACAGAAGGTGGCCATGAGTTGGGGTCTACTCAATGGCAACTAGTGACAATAAAACTTCCCTTATGTCTTCTTTTAAAATAAATATTTCATTGAGGTGAAAGCTTACACAGAAAATTAGGCTCCAATTTAACAATTTCTAAATATATTGTTTAATGATATGGGTTACATCTTACACATTGTGTCAAAATTCTCCATAGTTCTGTTCTGGTTGTTCCATTTCCATTAATCCAGCTTCCCTGCCCCAATCCCTGACTTTCTCAACTATGTTTTAAGGTAAATATTGACCATTTGGTCCCATATAATTTATTTTTTTTCAAGATCACAAGACTCAGGTGTTCTGGTAAAATGGCAGACTAGGCAGACAGACAACACAGACCCTCTTCAAAAAAGAAAAACAAACAAACAAACCCACTGCAATGGAGTTGGATCTGACTCATAGCAACACCTCCTGGGTTTCAAAGGCAGTATCACTACAGAAGTAGATTGCCCAACCTTCCTTCCAAGGAGTGGTTGGTGGGTTTGAACCACCAGCCTTCTGGTTAGCAGTCAAATGCCTTCAACTAAAACAGATACAGAAGATAATCCTGGAGCCCTGAGCTTTGAAGGGAGGGATATAGAAGTGGACTAAACTCCATTTAGTAGAAGAACTTTCATGGAAACACCAAAAAAGGAGACATATGGGGCTGGAGTCTAGCAGAAATCTTGGTGGCCAGACAGCTTGGATATTGCCGAGTGGTATTAGGATCTGAGAATTAACCTAAATATCAGCCCTGCTAGTCAGGGGCTGCACAGAGAAATACCTGGTGGCTGGTGAATAAAAGGGGAAGCAGTGAAGAGGAAGGCAGGCTGAGCTGTGGAATTTTGCCTGTCCAGAGGGTGCAGCAATTTTGAATGTTTGCAAGTGGATTGACCATTTTGGATAGTTAAAGTGACAGCATTCTCCAGATTCCAGGCACCTAAGTATAGCCTCCACTTGCTGAGAACCAAAAGGACATTCCACAAGCCAGCTACAGGAAAGGTTGTAGTTGTCAGCTTTTTTTCTCTTCCCTGTTCCTGGTTCCTTTTTTTATTCTTCCTTGTGGTTAACCCCATTCCTTATTTTTCTTTTTGCATTTTTCACATATTTTACTTCATTATCTCCTACTCTTTTTTCTCTTATTGCCCTCTCCTCACATATTGCAGGTTTTGCTTTCTTTCTTTCTTTTTCTGGTTATTGTTCCTGTGTGTTGACAACATATATTTTTTGTCCACTTGCCTTCACTTTTTTCATGGTGTTTTGGTTGTTGTTTTTGTCTAACTGAGTGGGAGACAGCAACAGTGCTCATATGACAAACTACACCCATACCTCACTTACTTAGTGAAAGCCACCACTTCCTTCTCCACCAATAAATAACCACCAAGAACAGCATGACTCACCCTAACTTCTCTTCACAAAGATTTAAATACAACAATGTCACAATGTCTCAGAGACAACAGATTATTACAGTCCACACAAAGAAGCAAGATTAAAGTGGCAGAAACAAGGGATCAGGATACAGACCCAGAAGACATCTCTGAGAAAGAAGCAGTATTGGAACTCTGTGACAAGGGATTCAAAAGAATTACACTTAGGTATCTTCAAAGAGTTGAGAGACAGATCAAAGAAATCACTGACAAAATTAAGGAAAACACAGGCAAAACCATAGAATTTTGGAAGAAAATACAAGAACGAAATGACAAAATAAATGAAAAATTAGAAATGATACAAAATCTACAGATAGAAATCCAAAAGATTAATACTAAATTCTCAGAAATAGATAACACATTAAAAGGTCAATGGAAGATAATCAAATCAATGAAAGACAAAATTAATGAGATTGAAGACAAATACATGAATACTTCTTTAGAAAAGAATCACTCAGAAATAAAGATCAAAACAAAATGAAGAAAGCAGAAGATTCATGTGGGATACCATCAAAAGGAATACCCTACTTGTTGTCGGAATTCCAGAACATCAAGACAAAGAAAACACTCAGAAAAGTGTCCAAGATTTGTCGGAAGAGAACTTCCCTGATATGATGAAAGATGAGAGTATATCCATGCAGGAGGTCCAACAAACCCTGTGGTAGTTCAGTTTGTGTGTCAACTTGGCTGGGCCTGGTTGAGTGGTTGGGCAACTGGTGGTAGTTAATTCCCATGAGGAGACTGGCAATCAACTCCATGTTGGGATCTACCACAAGCAGCTGGGTAGCTGCCTTTAGGTATGTGGTCTGCTTCCTGTATATAAGGAGAAGCCTTTGGGAATGGTCTCTAGCCTATGGCACACTTGGAACCTGCATGTAGCCATGTCATTGCTCAGCAGCCTGCTATACTCTGCCAACCTTTGGCCTTATGATGGACTTAAGTTAATGACTTGCCATGTGGTTTGGTAACATTGGGACTGTGCCTTTTGACTTATCAACTTTGGGGCTCCTCAGCCTCAGCAGCCAGCAGCTGTGTGAGTGAAGAAATGCCTCTAGCTCCAGTGGGCTGGGAGCAGGAAGCAGATCTGGACCCCCAAGGTTGAGAGGCTTTCACCCATCCCCTAGAGCTTGGAACTTTGAACTTGGACTTAAGCCTCTAAATTGTAAAAATAAACTCCTGTTTGTTAAGGCCATCCATTTTGTGGTGATTTCTTTACAGAGCAGCACTAGGTAACCAGAACAGAACTTGGTACCAAGAGAGTAGGGTGCTGCTCAGACCGATACCTAAAATGTGTAAACAGGAGTGGAGTGCGTCCTTGACCTGAGACCCTGGCAGAGAGACCCTGGCATATGGCATGACAGATGGCAGGACAGGTGGCAAGAGACTGGCATGAGAAATGGCAGGAGCAGAGCCCAGAGACCAGCACGACAGATGGCAGGAGCAGACGGCGGGAGCAGAGCTGAGAGAACCAGCATGAGACAGTGACAGCGTTACCAGCCCATGGAGGAGAAAGCTTGATGTCTTTGGTTAGGCAGCTTACTAGCAGAGTGGGTTGCCTTCTGACATTAATTGGTAGAAAAGATTGACATGAAATGTAGTAGCAGGTTGGCTGGCCCATGGAGCAAAAAAGCCGAGTGCTTTTTGGGCAGGGTTTTTCCAGCGGAGTGGGTTGCCTTTGGCATTAATAAGCAGAAGCAGAGACCAAGGAAATGGAAGCAGAGCTGCCTCAGCCTGAAAGGGTAGGACCGTGGTCTTTAGGGGTGGAACTAAGTTTCAAAGAGCCAGGCCTTCACCAACTTGGTTCTGGAGTGTGCAGCTGCTTGTTCATGTGAGTAAGTGGGATGGATCCATAACCACTGCTCAAGACTGATGGGGCGGGGCTGCCATGCCCAAGAGGGAGAGGAACAGGCTGCCAGGCCAAGGGGTAAGGTCACCATTCAAGAACTAGGGGACTGGAGCCACCCAGTGGAAGAGATCTGTACAGATACCACCCACTGAAGATCTATACAGGTGCCAAGTTGACAAGGGGTGGAATTGTGGTAGTTTGGTTTGTGTGTC
>NW_006921612.1:13225322-13226262 GCF_000298275.1 Orycteropus afer afer | reverse complement strand
AAAGAAAAGGGGAACCAATTAACACAGACACAGAAGATAATCCTGGACCCCTGAGCCTTGAAGGGAAGGATATAGAAGTGGACTAAACAACTAGCAGAAGAATTTGAATGAAAACACCAAAAAAGGAGGCATATGGACCTGCAGTCGGTCAGTGTTCTTGATGGCACAGACATCTTGGATATTGCTGAGGGGTGGTAGGACCTAAGAATTAACCTAAAACTTGGCCCTGCTAGCCAGGGACTGCACAGAGGACTGCTCTGGTGGCTGGGGAATAAAAGGGGAAGCAGCAAACAGGAAGGTGGGCTGAGCTGTGGATTTTTGTCTGTCTGGAGGGGGCAGCCATTTTGAATGTTTGCAAGCATCTTGACCATTTTGGAAATTGAAAGCAGGAGCATTGTCCCAGATTCCAGAGACTTCACAAAAGTCTCCGCTTTCCAGGAATCCCAAGGACATTCCAGACCTGGATGACTGGAATGGTGTGATATTCCCTATGTTATTCTTATGCCCCACACCCATTTGGTGAATGGAGGTGTGACAATCCCTCACTCCCACCCACTTTCTGGGCTGGTAGGAATTCCATCCCAGTCTGTGTGCTCAGATGGAGCCTGTTCCTTGTTTTTCTTTTTGCATTTATCCCATTTTTTTTCTTTGTTACTCTCTTTCTCTACCTTTTTTTTTTTTCTCTCTCTCTCTCTCTTATTGCCCTCTCCCCAGATATTGCAGGGTTTTTTTGTGGTTTTTTTTTTTCTCCTTTTTCCCCTTTTTATTTTTTTTGGTTGCTGTTCCTGTGTGATTACACATTGTATTTTTTGTCCATTTGCTTTTTGTTTTTTGATGGTTATTCAATTGTTATTTCTGTCGAACTGAATGGAAGACAGCAACAGTCCCCATAAGACACAACTACACCCAGATCTCCTGCAGCTTCACTTACTGAGTGAGA
>NW_006921612.1:13199703-13201631 GCF_000298275.1 Orycteropus afer afer | reverse complement strand
GTTGGGGTTTAGTCCAATTCTGCATCCTTTCCTTCAAGGCTCAGGGGTCCAAGATCATCTTCTGTGTCTGTGTTAATTGGTTTCCCTTTTCTTTGTTGAAGAGGGTCTGTGCAATCCTTCCGCCTAGTCCGCCATCTTGCCGGAACCCTAACAAATTATATTTGAAGTTTAATACAACTTAGTTTAATATAACCTCATATAATATAGTCAGAATTTTCCTCTATGTATCTCTCAGCATTGTTGTTGTTGTTGTTATTTGCCATCAAGTCGGACCTGACTCATAGCAACCGCTCCTTGGGTTTCTGCGGCAGTATCACTACAGAAATAGATTGACCAACTTTCCCTCTGAGGAGTGGCTTGTGGGTTTGAACCACCAGCCTTCTGGTTAGCAGTCAAGTGCCTTGGACACTCTGCCCCTAGAGGTCCTGACATAATCTGCTGATAATATATAAAATCATTATGTACATTTTTTGTAATGTTCTTAAATCACACATATCAATAACATGTATGTAACATTTTTATGCTGCTTCTGTAATGTTCTTAAGCCACACATGCACACTGTAACTTTAAAATTAGGGGGAAAAAAAAACTGCCATCAATTGATTACAACTCATAGCACCCCTTCATGACAGAGTAAAACTTCCCACATAGCATTTACAAGGCTGTCAATCTTTATGGAAACAAACTGTCTCATCTTTCTCCCATGGATTGGCTGTTGGGTTTGAAGCACCAACCTTTTAGCTAGCTGCTGATTGCATTAACCAGTACACCACCAGAGCTCCTAATGTAATTTAGAAGTAAAAATATCTGAACTTACATACAGAAATATAAATGGTCTTGAAAAATATAGTAAAAAATCTTTAAATTGACTTTGCCCCTTTATACTGTCATAATATATCAGTAATCTTTGTAGGGAGCTCTGGTAGCATAGTGCCTAAGGCACTTGACTGCTAACCAGAAGGCTGGAGTTTCAAACCCAACAGCCACTCTTTGGAAGGAAGATGGGGCAAAGTACTTCTGTAGTGATACTGCCTAGGCAACCCAAGGAGGGGTCGCTATGAGTCGGGTCCAAGTCGACAGCACATAACAGCTACAACAACAATCTTTGTAAGCCAGCTTGAGAAGTAAATCACTAGCAACCTTCCTACTTTCTAAACCTTGAAGAAAAGATGAAACAGTAAACAAACCCTAGAGGGTTTGCAGGGCTGTAATCTTTATGGAAGCATGTTGTCACATCTTTCTCCCATGAAGTGCCTAGTACATTTGAACCACTGACTTTTCTGTTAGCAGTAGAGCTCTTTAACCACCAACAATCCTTTCTGGAAAGATGAAAGTCTTGGAAACCTTATGAGACAGTTTTACTCTGTCATATAGGGTTTCTATGAGTCAGAATCCATTTGATGGCAACGTTTTTTGTTTTATCTTTATCTTTGGTTGCTAAATGAGGGAAGGGAACAGGTATTGTCATATTTATTTACATGTCAAACAAGAATCTGAAAATATTTCTTCTTGGTTTTTAAACTTTCCCTACTCTCCAATAGTCCCCTATGTCACAGTCATGAAATTTGAAAGAACATCAAAAGATTATCAAGTTTTACCCTGTGTCCCACCCCTGCACAAGCACTGTGTTATTTGAGGTAAATCAATTATAAAGATGTACTAGGAAAATGAAAAAAAAAAAAAGTCTCCCAGGGTGTGGCAGAGGAGAGTGATATATGATCTCAGAAAGATCAAGGCTTTCATCATCTCAGCTTAGTGACTCTGGAGTAGAGACAATCTTTCTCTCAAACATATCTATAAAATTCAAGACATTGTCTCCTTTGAGTTGTATGCCCACCCTGTGTTAACCACTCTGTCCAGCAGAGCAAAATATAAGAATTGGCCAATTTTATGCCATGGAGGCACTCACTCAGTTATGCCAAGAGATT
>NW_006921612.1:13185283-13198518 GCF_000298275.1 Orycteropus afer afer | reverse complement strand
ACTGCGATGATGGGCTCAAGTATAGCAGGGATTGTGGGGCTGGCGCGGGATCGGGCAGTGTTTCGTTCTGCTGTGCATGGGGTCGCTATGAGTTGGAAACGACTCGACGGCACTTAACAACAACAACAACAACAACAATGCCATGGGGTAGGAGACGGACTATTCCTCAAAGGAAGAAGGTGTTATTTGCAGTAAAAGAAGGGAAAGGATACTGGGCAGAGAAAAACAACAGATTTCCACTTCAGAAAGATAGTGAATATATTAACCTGTCTACAAATACTTGTCCAGTTAAAATCAAATTCAGTTCTCTCACTTGTTACCAAATAAAGTTTAATAGTGATAACTAACCCAGCTGAAGAATAGAGGCCCTTCTCCATGAATGTTAACATGAGAAGGCAATGTCTACGGCAGGCTATTCCTTGAGTTAATTTGGTTAGGTAGAGAGAATGGAGACCTGAGAAGATTTAGCCTAAAAGGAATCAATCAAGTTGAAATGGTTTAGATATTTTCCTTTGGCTTTGATAAATAAATTTTTTAGTGCTCTACCAGAGGCCTCATACACAATTTTGTTAATTAGTTTGCATTGCTATCCAAATGGTAAACGATTATGACATTCAGTACTATATAAAATACACTACAAAATGAGAAAAGGCTTCCAGAAATCTCATAAACACATATTTAGTATGTGTGTGTGTGCATGAAAAAAAATTCTAGATGCGCAAACTTGTCTATTTGTCTTTATTTGTTCTCCGAACTCAGAAGACACCAAAGTCATTAAACAGCCCTGGTCTGCAAAAGCATGCTGTGCATTGACATGTAAATGAGTCCATGGTAAAAACTGAATTTGCTCTGGTGCTGATTTACATGTCAATACCTGGCTATGCTATAATTTATGTATATATAGAAGTTAGAGAATAGGCACAATTCTTATCACCCTTAAACACATGTTAAAATTTACTCCCTGTAATGCGTATGCTCCAATACCATCTAGTAATATAGGCTAATGTACTTTCCAAATTTATTCACATGCAAACTATACTTCAAAGCTATTTATCTTCTTTTAAAGGAAATCACTGTCTTAAAGATATTTTTGCATGTTGGAACCTGTGATTCTTAAATTAAAAGGTCTCTGCCATTTATCAGAGAGCAAAATCTATCAAGCTAACATGTCTACCTGATGACTTACACATTCCAATTTGGCTTTGTCATTACAAAATATATACATTTTACTTTTTATTTCCTTCTCAGATACCTGCAGACTTATAGTGAAAAGTTCATAGTTTAGACTATTATAATGATAAATTTATCAATGAAGTCTAGTCACGACCATCACAAACCATCACTTCAGAAAGATCTGTCACCATGAGGCTTGACCCAAACTCCCTTTGAGGACCTAGGCCAGTTAAAATAGTACTCACCCTCCCTGTTAAAGGCCTTCAGGCCAATGTATTTGGCCCATTGAGAGTCCTTTTCCTTTCCTGTTTTAGTATCATTGTACTAAAGGAGCTCCCTGGATGGTGCAAACAGTTTGTGCTTGGCTACTATGGCTGATGGTCCAAATTCATCCAAAGGTGCTGCAAAAGAAAGGTCTGGCAATCTGTTTTCAAGATATTTAGGTATTGAAAGTCCTACAGAGGAAATTTCTATTCTGACACATATAGGGTCACTATGAGTCAAATGTAATTCAATGACAAACATAATCTAAATGTATTATCTAACAAATCTGCATGGTATCAACGTTCTTGTGACTTGGTTAAAATTAAAAAAGAAAACCTCATCTTTCATCTCATTTGCTTTTCAAACATCTCTTAAAATTGTGCAAGCTATGGGAGAACCCATTTTTATGAAATTATTTTTAAATTTCCTTTAAGATAAATAAGGAGCTCTGGTGGTGTAGTGATTGTGGCATTTGACTGGGAACCAAATATGAACCCACTAGCCACTGTTCAGAGGAAAGATGAGGCAGTCTGTTTTCATAAAGATTTACAACCTTGGAAACTCAAAGGGGGTTGCTAGCAGTCAGAATTGACTTTATGTGAATTTGAGTTAGTTAAAATAAATGTGAAGGAAATTAGTGAAGTATACACATTAGCTATGGAAGATATACATGACTCTAAATTGAAATTTGAAGCTCTGGTAGCATAGTGCCTAAGGCACTTGACTGCTAACCAGAAAGCTGGTTCAAATCCACCAGCCACTCCTTGGAAGGAAGGTTGGACAATCTACTTCCGTAGTGATACCGCCTCAGGAACCCAAGGAGGGGTCGCTATGAGTTGGATCCAACTCTACAGCACATAAGAACAACAGTAACAACAAACTGAAATTTAGAGATCACTGATCTTTGATGTCTATCAAATTTCTTTGAAAATATTTTATGATGTTACCCCTCATGTCCAATTCCTTTTTTTCTTTTTTTAGATAATTTAAAAATCACAGTAGGAAGAAGAGTAAGGGACTATGATAATAAAAAATAAAATAAAAATTCACAATGGGAAGCAAGAGATTGGGATTTTTTTGTGGGGTGGGGAAATAAAGATCATTTATCTAATATTCTCTCTTTATATATATATATATATATATATATATATATATATATATTTGTGTTTTGGTTGAAAGTTTAAAGAGCAAATTCATTTTCCATACAGCATTTCATACACATTTTGTTTCATGACATTGATTGCAATTCCCCACAATGTAACAGGTCTTTTCTTACTTCCTCCCCATAGTTACCTCTTCCCTGTGTCCTTCCCTCCCATGCAATCTTGACCCCCAAACTATCTCCCTGTGCAAACACTGCCCATCTGTTTTCCCACAATTTATCACTCCAAAGAATGGATTTAGGTGATGTAAATTTCATCCCATATGCCTGTCCATTGTTAAGTTGGAAGCCATAAGAGTAAGTTCAGTTCCAGACCTGAAGGGTAACTAGAGGTCCTAGTCTCACGGGTTTCACTGGGCTTTACCAGGCCAGTAAACTTGATCTTTTTTTGTTTAATGATTTTGAGTTTTGTTCCACATTGTTCTCCCACTCTGTCCAGAATCTCATGCACTTACCATTTTCCGAGTGATTGCCAGTGATAACAGAGTACTATCCATTTCTTCTCGATGGCAAACAACAACAACAACAACAATCCATTTCTTCTGGTCTCATGGTCATACAGGCTGAGGATAGCATGGTCTACTCATCCCTTGGACAAATTGTTTCCATTTGTCTTTGGTTTTCTTCATTCTCTGCATAAGGAGAGACCTACTGTTGTATCTAGATGGCCGCTTGCAAGATTTTAAGACCCTGGTCACTACTCATAGGATGTAGAACAATATTTTTGCGTAGTATATTATGCTGGTTGAGCATGATACCTCCTGTGACCATGGTCCCAAGCCCACAGTTCCTGCTACTTGCTCCCTCAGGGCAGCTGGTTGTGATCAAGAAGTCATTACAAACTTATCCCTTGTCAGCTGTACTACACAGCCAGACATTTTTATGTTGTTGTTGTTGTTTGCTGTTGAGTCGACCCCAACTCATAATGACCCCTCCTTGGGTTTCTGAGGCAGTATCACTACGAAAGTAGGATTGCCCAACCTTCCTTCCAAGGAGTGGCTGGTGGGTTTGAACCGCCAGCCTTCTGGTTAGCAGTCAAGTGCCTTAGCCACTATGCTACCATTTTTATAGCACATACAAATTATGCATATAGAAACATCATCTGCCAACCCTATACTGGGTCATGGGCACACTCTCCCCTGTCTAAACATATCTGATCATTCAATCTGTCCACCCATCTATCCACCCGTAAATCAATGCTTGCCATCACCGACAACACAGTACTGTACATACAAAAGGGTTCATCTTTCTTTTCTGTACCTCCCATGTACCTCTTCATGTCTTCCTCTTCCTCAGAGCCACCGTGTTGTGTTGATCACTCACTTTTGGCACATTGCCCTTCCCTTCACCAAAATCAGTACTTGTCTCTACCTATCTAGCAGTGCTCCCTCCTTTCCCCTCCCTTCCCTGGTGACCAATAACACTTCCTTCCATATATAAACTTTTCCTTGACTTTTAATAATAGTGAACTAATACAGTAGAGATCAGAATTCTTGTCTAACTTGACTCTCAGTGCCTGACTTCAGGAAACCCTTTGGCCTCTCTTCTCTTTTTCACGATTTTACATATCTGTAAGATTAAAACCAAAAACCACACTGCCTTTGAGTCAACCTAGACTCATAGTGACCCTATAAGGAATTTTTTTTTCATTTTTTATTGTGATGAGGGTGAAATTTTACAATACTTTTAAAGTATTTATATTTTACATAATGCTAATTGATTATTTCTTTCATTTAAGAAAAATCAAAATGAGACCTATGTTTCAAACAATGGTGAATACAAAATCATATGATCCTAAAAACTAAATAAAAACAAACCAGTTGTCATGCAGTTGATTCTAACTCATGGAGACCCTAGTGATGTCAGAGAAATGTGCTCAATAGCATTTTCAATGGCTGATTTTTCAAAAGTATATCAATAGACGTTTCTTCGAGGCACCTCAAAATGGACTTGAATGACCAACCTTTCAGTAAGCATCAAGCACATTAACGATTTACAGTATCTAGAGATCCACGTAGGATCTTAGGCTCTTAAAATGCAATGAAGTTATATGACTTTTTCTTTTCTAACTGTATCTTATTGAACTTTTAACTTATTCTTGTGAAAATAAAGCAGAAAGCAAAACAAACAAACAAACAAAAAAACTAGATGTGCTATCAATTAGAACTGTTGGAGAGGTGTAATATTTTAAAAGAGGTGAGGGGTGTGGCCAGGAATTTGCTTTATTAACAAGCTTCCGGGTGATGCTGATACTGCTGCTCCATGTCTACACATAGACAGCTGCTGACATCCATATATCTAATTCTAATACAAACTTGAAATCATTAAGCAGCACTTTGGGGTCCTCTAATTTATTCCTTTCATGAAAGAATTCTCTAAAATTTAAGGACTCATTTTTGCTGATCTGGGAAAACAAAAAAAAAGTGGCTGGTGGGTTTGAACCACCAGCCTTCTGGTTAGCAGTCAAATGCCTTAGGCACTGTGCCACCAGAGCTCCCTATTAATAAATACTATGTCTAAACACCACAGCAAGCAATGAGTAAGGAAAGTTTGCAGTCATCATATTATTCATCATACCCCCAAAACACACATAATTGAGGTATAAGAAGGTCATAGTAATCTCTGGGAATATGCCCTGGGCTCTTCCTCTCAGTGCACATTCTGGGAACAATTATAAGGCTTGGAATTTACTAAAAGAAAACTTCCCATGTGATAAAAGTACACGAAACTGTCTCTCTTCTGATTCCTTAGAAATCATATCTCACTAGCCATATTAGGTCATCCAAAATGAACTTGGAATCTTATAGGGTCAGTAGTGACACTGAGTGTATACTCCCTTTTTGGTCATGATCAGTGAATTTGCTTCTCACACCCAATATGAAGTTCAATTTCCTTGGCGGGTGATGCAGCTCACCCTTTAGGTAGGAACTTTAGGAACTTTTATGTTCGACATGGGATCAGAAATAAGTGTGTTGTTATTGTTAGGTGTTTTTTAGTCATCCCAGTCTCACAGAGATCCCAAGTACAGCAGAATGAAGTGTTGCCTGGTCCTGCGTTATCTTTAGAATCAGTATGTTTGAACCCATCACAGTGGCTATTGTGTGTATCTTTAGTGACTTCCAACCTAGAGAGCTCACCTTCTAGAACTACATCAAACAATACTCTGTGATTCATACACTTTTCATTGGCTTATTTTCAGAAGCAGATCACCAGGCATCTCTTCCTAGTCTGTCTTTGTCTGGAAGCTCTGCTGAATCCTTTCCCCCATGCTGGTATTTGAATACCAGTGACATAGCTTCTAGCATCATAGCAACGTGTAAGCCACCACAGCACAATAAACTGTCAGACCAGTGACAGAAATAAGTATACAATGGACTAAAAGTTACATGTTTTTAACATAAGCACTTACAAACTTGCTTATAGATATAGTCAAAGATTCTTCTTTTCCTATATTAAAGTTTAGAGGAACACAGTGAAGCAATTATGGTGAGGGATAAGCACATGAACTGCTAAGTCATGTAGACTTCCATATGGAACATCTAAATTACTTAGTTTTCTACTTTGCTTCCCAGCTTTCCCAGCAGTGAGAAAAGGGCTCTCTGCTCTTGGATCTGATTCAAACAATCAGAGAGAATGAAGCTGATTGGCCTGTCTCTTAAAGCAATTGCTCTGCAATTAGACTACAAAAGTTCATCACAAGCAATGTCCACCATAGAGAAATCTTTTAGTACATATTAGTTTCTCTTCCTCTTCCATTTTTATATCAGCTGCCACATAGCATCTATAGTTTTGATACTGATATCTAGTTCAAATATTTCTTTTATAAACAGGAAACTGTGACCAAAATTGTTAAGTGGCTTTCCAAATATTATGCAAAAAGAAATCAGGATAAAAACCAAGACTCTTAATTCCAGATAACTATATACCAGGTTTTAGATCGTGGAAAAGGAAAATACAAAGATTTTGTTTTGTTTTGTACCTTTCTATTTAAGTTATGAAACACTCTGCTTTGAACAATCTACTTCCATAGTGATATCACCTTGGAAACACAAGGAGGGGTCGCTATGGGTTGGATCCAACTCGACAACAGTGAGTTTGGTTTTTGGTTTAGGAATTCTAGGACACTGACTTGTGCTCATGAGGAATCTGTTCATAAACCAAGAGGCAGTCATTCAAACAGAACAAGGGGATACTACATGGTTTAAAATCAGAAAAGCTATGTGCCAGGGTTGTATCCTTTCACCATACTTATTCAATCTGTATGCTGAAGAAATAACTCAAGAAACTCGACTACAAGAAGAAGAGTGTGGCATCAGGATTGGAGGAAAAGTCATTAACAACCTGTGATATGCAGATGAAAGTGGAGATGAAGACCAAAAACTACAGTGCTTGGTATGGATTACATTTCAACATAAAGAAAACAAAAGTCCTCACAGCTGGGCCAATAAGCAACATGATAATAAGTAGAGAAAAGATTGAAGTTGTCAGAGATTTCATTTTATTTGTATCCACAATCAACACCTATGGAAGCACAAGTCAAGAAATCACAGGATGTATTGCATTGGGTAAATCTTCTGCAAAAGACCTCTTTAAAGTGTTAAAGAGCAAAGATGTCACTTTAAAGACTAAGGAGGGCCTGATCCAAGCCATGGTATTTTCAGTTGCCTCATATGCATGTGAAAACTGGACAATGAATAATGAAAACCATAGAAAAATTGATGCACTTGAATTGTGATTTTGGCTAAAAATACTGAGTAAACCATGGACTGCCAGGACAATAAGCAAATCTGTCTTCGAAGAAGTATAGCCAGAATGCTCCTGAGAAGCGAGAATGGCCAAACTTCCTCTCACATTCTTTTGTCATGTTGTCAGAAAAGACCAGTCCCTGGAGTATGATATATCATGTTTGGTAAAGTGGAGGGTCAATGAAAAAGGGGAATACTCCAATGAGATGGATTGACACAGTGGCTGTGTCCATGGGCTCTAGCATAGCAATGATTTTGTGGATGGCACAGGACTAGGCATCATTTGTTGTATTGTACATAGGGTGCCTGATATGGGACTGACCCAATGAACTAACAACAATAACAGGAAATTACATCAGGGTTTCTCAGCCTTGATACTATTATCATTTTAAGGGTGAGTTAATTCTTTGTAGTGTGTGTTCAGAGGAGACAGGGCACTACCCTATGCATTGTAAGATGTGCAGCAGGATATCTGGCCTCTACTCACTAGATGCTAGTAGTACCACATCCCCATCCCCTATTGTGACAACATAAAAATGTCTCCAGACATTTCTAAATGTCTCCTGTGTGCAAAATTGATTCTGGTTGAAAATCTCTGAATTATAGTCACTTGTCAAGAAAGTAAGCTTAATTTATGTTATCGTGCATCAAATTACAAGCAGATGTTATGTATCAAGTATTTTGATTATGAAAAACAATCTGTTACCAAATGTGTTTGTGTGTATGTGCATAAGACAAAAAGAAGCTCCAAGAGATTATTTATAGTTACCTCAAAAGGTATGTGTTGTGGTTAAGTTTGTGTGTCAGTTTGGCGTGACCTGGTTGAGTGGCTGGGCACCTGGATGCAGTTATTCCCCATGGTGAGATTGGTAATTAACTCCATGGTGGAATCTATTGGAGAAGCTGAGAAGCTGCTTTGGGTATGTGGTCTGCTTTGCATATATAAGAAACAGCTTTGGGAATGGTTTCTAGCTTACGGCACTCTTGAACCTTGCATATAGCCTTGTCATTGTTCAGCAGCCTGCCATGCTCTACCGACCTTGGGACTTTCAATGGAGTTGAATTAATGGCCTGCCATGTTGCTTCATAACATGGGAACTGGGCCTTTTTAGTTCTCAACCTTGGGCTTGTCAGCCTCAGCAGCCAGCAGCTGGGTGAAGAAAAGCCTCCAGCTTCAGTGGGCCAGGAGCAGGAGGCAGAGCTGAAGCCCAAGGTTGAGGGGCTTTCACCCAACTCCTAGAGCTTGTCATTTTGAACTTGGACTCAAAGCTTCCTAACTATAAGAGAATGAACTCCTGTTTCTTCGAGCCATCCCATTTGTGATATATTCCTGTCAGAGTGGCACAAGGTAACTAGAACAGTATGAGACTTCTGTTTCTAGCCAAGATGGAGTAACAGTGACTGGATTTACCTTTCAGTTTGCAACAATCAAAACACCTGACAAAATCAATGAAATCACTGTTTTTGGACATTGGTCATCAGGAAGCACTGGGAAGTGATGTCTATGAGAAAGAAAGGATCAAGTGAACCCTACTATTTCTCAATTTACTACCTAAAAGTGTTTACAGGTCACAGCCCAGGGCAGAGAATCATGAAGAAGTCCAGCAGACTTCCACAGCTGAAGAGAAGAATTATGGGGTTTTATGGGGGAGGGGGGGGTCCTTAATCAAGGGTTTTAAAAACAAAATATATTGTAAATTTGTAATGAACACAAAATAGTCACTTCTCTTTCATATACACTCTAGCACATAAAATTATCACATGTCCTAGAACAGATGAAACTCCATTTCTACAAAAAGGAAATAAAAGTCCTACATCATTTTATCAAATTGCAATGTACAAACTGTAAATCAATTTACAATATGTCTGAATGTGGAATGGTTTCCAGGTTCTAAGATTATATTTTGTTCTAGAAGGGCTGTACTGTACTTGCACACTTTCTTCCAAGAAATTTTTGGGCAAAACTCTTGACTTTCTGATAATAAATATAATTTATCTTTTTGAAACTGATTGTAATTTCAATCTAGGTATAGTCCTTTTTTTTTTTTTTTTGTTCTGTTTTGGAGATCACTTGCTTTTACATTGAATCAGTCTTTTCCAACACTTCATTTAAAAAAACAAAAAAATGGTTTCCAGCCTCATAAAAACAAAAAAGAATAGATGTTGTCACCCCCTTGCCAAACTTCAGTTTCCCTTTCTTTTAAACAGAGATAGTAATTCTAATGCTAATAAAAATAATATCTCCATTTGTAGTGAGGGATAAATGGTTCAATACTTAGCATAACTTCCACAGTATCAATGCTGACTAAATGCTAGTGACTATTATTATCATCATTGTCACCAGTATTATTTACTATTAAAAGAGAGGGAGGTTATCTGGCATGTGACAAACTGGATTAGAATCCCAACTCTGTAATCTATCAGCCATTTATTCCTGGAAAGTTAATCACCATCTCTTACTACATTTTCCCATTAAGCAAAATCTTTCTCAAGGTTAGGGAAGCTAAGATCCAAGCCCAGAGCTGTTTGACCCCAAAGCTCATGCTGCTTCATTTTTCCACAACACCCATTTATCTGTGAAGCTAAACTTAAAAGTCACATTATTTATAAAACAACGACATAATACAACCAATCTGCAGCCATGACCACGGTATGAAATTGCTGAGTCCCAGATTCCCGAGGTTTCCTATATGGAACAATAAATGCAGATCAACTGGAATTCACATCTATTCTTAACTCTTTCCAGAGTGTTGATTCCACTCTCAGAAAAAATGTCTTCTGAGCAGTTCATGGCCCACCATCTGCAGACATGCCACTTACCTAGACAAACCTTCCTGTCACAGGAAATGTAGGAATGAGCAGACATGACTCAGAGTACCAATTAAAAAAAGGAAATTTGCATCAGGAGATATAACTGCCTGTTTCAATTAGAAACAGCAGCTCTTTCCTTCTTCCTTCCTAGGGAGAAAGGAACATCAGCAAAGTGGGTTTAGGATTTTTGCAAGGGAATGTGTAATCGTGCACAAACAAGAGAAAAAGAAGAAGGGGAAGGAAAAAAAAAAAACAGAGTCTCATCCAGACACAAACTCCTAACTCAGGGGTGAGGGTCAGGGATGCTGGTAATAAAAAAATGGAGAAATGCCCATGTGAGGAAGACAAATGCTTCCTTTTCACTGAATTTTCTCCTTCTCTCTCTCTCTCTTTCTCTCTTTCTGTCTTTAACTCTTTTTAGTCCCATCTCTCTGAGACCTGGCAGCCCCTCACAGCTGTGACCTCTCTAAACTGTCAGCCCTAGATTAACTGATACTTCATCAATTTCGCCTGAACTACATTTGCAGCCCAGTCTCAGGAGGATGGTCAAGTGCATCAAAGGGATGCATTAGCCTACCAGAAGGCAGATTTTCTTCCAAATGATGGGGGCATTCTACAGTATTCTTCCAGTGACCAGGGCAGAAAGCCTAGGGGGACATTGGCCAGATGAGGGAAGAGCAGAAGCCTCTTATTATTCCTTGTAAATTTTTCATGAGTGCATCTGCCCATGCTCCACTCCACGGGAGCTGCCCCCTCTCTCTCCTTTCAGGCCTCTTGACAGGGCATGAAAAACGAGAATGATTGGGCCTCAGTCCTCATTAGCCAGGAGGTTACTGATAGGAGGATGTGAGTGCATGCGATTCTAGACGCATGGAAGCTGCAGGGGCTGCTAGGGAAGGGTCTTTGAAACAAAAGATCAGTCAGAGATGGACGGCTGTGGGTGGTGCTTCCAAAGCCCAGAGATTGAGGCTATGCCATGGGTAGGTAACTACCGCTGCGCAGATGGTCATGGCTGATAAAGTCTGCCATTGTTTCTGCAGACTCCACTGAAACTGGGCCTCCTCGAATCACGGTGCCTTGCCCCAACTTCCCCAGATACATTCACTTCATTTCTTTTCAAACAGAAACCTCTAGTTTGGAAAGGAAAACTCCCTCTACTAAGGACATCACCAGATCAAAGCAAAGAAGAAGTGAAGTGTAAGACAGGGCGGAGGGAAGTGCTTCCTTGTTTAAATAATAAAAATAGTAAATCCTTTGGAAATACTAGCAGCCTACAAGCTTTAAAATCCTATCTCTTCCCATACCATTCAAATCAGGACCCAGCAGCTCTTTCTCATTAATGCATCAAATCATGCAGATGTCCTTTTTGTGCTCCCTTTGAAGTGACATGTGCTTCAATTTATTTTTAATCCTCTAAGTGATGTCGTAAGGACTGCCGCCCTGTGTGACATATGAAGTTACTGTTCTTCATGGCTCTTGATCTGGAGGAAAGCTTGCTCCAGGGCTTCAAACCAGTTCTTCCCTGTTCAGTCATGGCCTATGAAACAAAACTGGGACAGAGTGGAATTTATACAAATGTAGGAGCCTGAAAGGATATCCAGAATCTGGAAAATTATGGGTCAACATTCAGCTAGAAACCTAATCTCCCTCTTGGAAAACAAGGGCAGTGGACATGTTGCGTAGAAACCAAACCTCTTTTACGGAACGGTTGGTTACATCGGTCCTCTGCTCAAAGATGGCAGCCAATTCACACACCGAATGTGTGCTGTTCTCCACAGCCCTGGCAGTAATACAGTCTCCTGCATCAGGCTCTTGAAAGGATTCACTAGTTCTCTCCGTAGTCTCACATTCCAGAGTTTTGACAAGTAAATTTTCCTCTTCTAGTTATCATTCCTGGAACTCACATTTTGCAAATTTCAGCCCATCCTAGTTTCACTTCGCTGGCCATGACTGAACTGGGAAGAACCAGTTTCAAGCCCTGTATTGTTCAACCCATGCTGAACCTGTTTGCTTAACTCAAGAGACTGCAGTCAGAAGTTGGCTTGAATACAGAGAAACACCTCAAAAGGAGTATTCCAAAGAGGTAAATTCATTAAGAAAGTCGTCACTGCGCACAACTTAAAAATTCTACCTTGGTGTTGTCCCTTGGCAGGTTCCTGTGGCAGTCCCAAAGAGAGCTGGTTTGTGACCCTCCATGGAGCAACATTGCCACCTAGTGGCAATGTCTCTGGATTCCTTTCCTTTTTCTCCCCTGTCCTGTTCCTGAGCGTGTGTATTGGGAGATGACAGAGAGAAAATGAATTGCTATGAACTACTTGCCCTAAACATCACATCTTTAAATAGTTACTCACATGAAAGAAGGTCTGGTACTGATTCAAACCACCTTGATGGGATAATCTGAGAATACTCATAAAAGAGAGTGCACACAGAAAAGAGGAATGTTTATTTTACCCCAAAATACCAAAATTGATGATTAAATCTTCTAGGGAAAAATAAAAATTAAATACATTTACTGGAATATATTTGAAGGTATATTCCACTATCCAATTAAAAATATCTAAGGAACTGAAATGCCATTTGGGGGTACTACCCCCATTCCCAAACAAGAAAGAGTGGCAGATATACAGTAGATTTGGAGTAAGACAAACATAAGTAAAATTTTTGCCTTAACATCTACCACAAATGGTAGATAATTTTGCACAAATCACTATACTTTGCTGATGCTACACGTGTCTTTTGTGTGAAAAAGGATCTTTTGTGAAACTAAATTTGTAGAGAAAGTACTTCCGAATGATGAAGGCTATACAGATAGTTGTCACTATTATTATTAAGTTTCCATTTGAAACCCTTACCCATATTACAGATGCATTTATTCATAGTGTTCCTTTCTCCTTGCATGTTCTCTTTTTTCTCCTTCACAGACCTAAAAGACTATCTTCAATCCTCCTCTCATCCTCTGCAAAGCCTCTTCCCAATATGGATCATGAATGTTTATAATCTACCCTTAATTCTTTTCTGATTGATTCATGTTGTAAAGATTTGTCTTTATGTACATTTCCCTATTCCCTTAGTTTATTGGC
>NW_006921612.1:13180007-13185063 GCF_000298275.1 Orycteropus afer afer | reverse complement strand
CGTTTAAAAATTTCACATGATTAATTCAGAAAAGGATATTTACTGAACACTGAAAATTACATATTAAAAGGGGTAAAATTGCTGGTTTTGTATGGCAGACAAAATTAAAAAATGAGAAACATCCTGAGACAACCTAGAATAGCTCTTTCTAGAAAATTAGATCACTAAATTAAATTAATTGGTCAGTCACTCAGAAAGTCTGCCAACAACTACTAATTGAGTGACTACTATATACTAGGAAATTTAGTACTAATGAGATTGTAGTGAACACAACTGACAGTGTTCCTAATATCTTGAGTATCAGTATTCTACTACGTACTGAATATTGAGAAACCCTCATCTAAAAGGATAGCTACAGTTCCATAAGAGTAACAGCCGGTTGTTTCAAAGGATTTGTCAGAGTCAAGGGGGAGGAGGTGGGAACCACTTATTTGAAAAGAACAGAGTAATGTCAGTCAATAGTTTGCTATAATAATAGCTTATTGTAATCATTAGCATTTATTTAGCCCATTTATCTGCCAGATACGCTGCTCAGTGATATATATGCTTCGTTATTCTTAGCTGCCATTGAGCCATGGTGATTTTTTGTACAGCAGAATGAAAAGTTGCCCAATCCTGTGCCATCCTCTCCACAGTTGGTACATTGTTGTAGCTATTGTCTTAGTCCATTGCATTGAGAGTTTCCCTTGTTTTCAATGGCCTTCTACTGGTCTTTACTGATAACATGTCCAAAGTAAACCAGTCAGTGTGAATTCTCATATGACTTCACAAGTGAAAAAAATGAAATTTAAGTAGATTTAAGAAATAGGTTAAAAGTCACCCAACTGGTAAATGATAGACCTGGGAATTGAAACCATTCTTCAGAGTCCAAGCTCACGTCCTAGTCATTTAATTATAATACTTTTATTTGCACTCATGCTTTGCCACTGAGGTAATGGCTAGAACGTGGTTAAGGGTTTACATAAAAGATCCTGACTTTCTAACAATTTGCTCAAACATACATATATATACATTAAACAATATGCATGCAGTTGTGCTTATATATACAGGAAGAATTAAGATACACAGACAGCCAAGGACACAGAGGCAGAACATTACATCATAATTATGAACAATCATTAAGGAGCGAGCATGATACCAGGGAATAAAAGCACAGGTTTTAAGTCTGATCTCTGTAACTTGAGCCTTCTTACCACCACATTCTTTTTGGAGCTTCGGTAGCATAGTGCCTAAGGCACTTGACTGCTAACCAGAAGGCTGGTGGTTCAAAACCACCAGCCACTCCTCGGAAGGAAGGTTGGGCAGTCTACTTCTATAGTCATACTGCCTCAGAAACCCAAGGAGGGATCGCTATGAGACGGGTCCGACTCGGCAGCACATAACAACAAAAACAACAACACATTCTAGCTGTACTAGGGGGATTGGTGACTCAGCCAATCTGAGCCTCCACTTGTTTTTGCCATGGGGTTGACCCCATCTCGTGGCAGCACTATACACAAGGAATGAAATGCTGTCTCATCCTGTGCCGTCCCCAGGATGCGTTGTCAATAAGAACATTGTGATCTGTAGAATTTTCTTTGGCTAAACTAAGATCCCAAGCCTTTCTTCCTAGTCTATCTTAGTGTGGGAGCTCCACTGAAACCGTTCAATATAATAGCAATATGCAAGCCTCCACTAGCAAGTAAGTGGTGGCTGTTCATGAGGTGTGTTGGCCAGGAATCCACCCAGAGTCTCCTGTACGGAAGATGAGAATTTTACCACTGAACCCCTACTGCCCTGAGCCTCAACTTCTGTCTCTAAAAAATAAGGACAATGATAACAACACAAGCAGGATGACTAGGATCATTTAAGTGCAAAAATACTTTCTATGCTCAAATTACCCTGAAGGAAGTGTTGCTTCATAGGAAAAGGAAAAGAGTCTCCAAATTGGCTCTCCAGGGCTCCAGATTCAACTTCTGCCTCCATTTGTTGAGTGACGTTGGGCACATTGTTTATTCCCCTTGACCTTAGCTTTATTTTCTATCACATGAGCATGATGAGAAGTGACCTATTGAGGGGTTTTGTAAGAATCAAATATAAGTAGGCAAACTGTTTAGTTGAATTACCTCAGGAGAGTAGAATTGGAAAGCAGTGATAGGATTATTAATAGATATTTTTTAAAAAAATATTTACTTCTGTATTGTTCATCATTCAATATGAAGGAATTATTTTGATTTAAAAACAGATTGAGAATAAGAACTAAAAGTCATAAGAAAAATCTTTTAAAATTCTGCAAGAATTTGAGGCAACATAAGTCTTATTTCATCCCTCTAAATACACACAGGATTGGTTTCTTGAAAGCACATCTGGCAGACACATAACTCTTCACAGTCATTTTGTAAGTGTTTTTTGAAAAACTGGTTTATTAGTGGTAAGAACATCTGATGTCCCTAAGTGTTTTTCTCTTTTTTGCTTGTGTTTTGTCCTCACAATGCACCTCTGACAAGATTAGAATACATTGCAATAGCTCTCATTTATTATCTAGAACAAAGATCTCTATCTAAAAAAAAAAAAAAAGTAAAATCAGGCTTCTAATTTCATGAAATAATCTCAGAACATAAAAACAAAAATATATGTATACATATTTTCAAAAAACAAACCAACCAAACTCACAGCCATCGAGTAGATTCAACTCATAGTGACTCCTCCTTGGGTTTCCGAGGCATTATCTCTACAGATTACCTGATCTTCCTTCTGAGGAGTAGCTGGTTGGTTTAAGCCACCAGTGTCTGGGTAGCAGTCAAATTTTACTGAAGATATGTACATTATAAAATAAGGAAAAACTAGGCACATTACAGGGTGAAATAAAGAGAAAACATGATATTTTAATTTTATTAAAAATTATTTTTATAAGTGAAAAAACTTTACTATTTTCATAAAGAAATATTTTATTAAAAAGAACATTTTAGTGAAAGAAGTATGATTGAATATTATATGTTATACTTTTTAACGTTAGTTTGACACTTTGTAATGCAACGAAAATAAAGTTCCAGGTTCGATCATCTTTTGGTAACAGTAATTGTTGCCACAGCTGAAAAAGACACGTCATGAAGTACATAAATACAAATAGAAATGAATCATTAGTTTCTCTTATTAAAGTAGGGTATCACATTAATCCCATTCATCGATTATACAAAAATTTGTTGAAATTCAGCTACTGAATTTCTTTTGTCTTTAGCACCAATCAGTCATTCTTTCAAACTAGTTTGAAAATTTGGACACTTCTGTTATTTTATCTGAAGGGTTCAAAACACACCATCATTTTAGAGAATTTAAAGAATATTTTAAAATATCTTTGCAAGTGTTTATAAATTGCAGGTATGAGGAGTTTTTTTTTTTTTGTTTATAATACATGTATTTTGATTAAAAAAACATTGTGTCATGATAGAACCATTTCCAGATTTCTGATAGCAAATTGTTGCTTGCTTTACCTCCATATTTATGTTACTTTCAAAAAGCAGTTGTTTTCTTGCTCATTATTCAAAATTAACTTTAGATTGAGGTTATATACTTAAGGTTATTATTTTTTTATTTAAAAAATATCAGATTGGGTACACATTGCTGATAGCTAGTTGTCATTACATTCCTCTCTTACAAAAGCATTGCTTACAGTGAAATAATAATAATTTTTATAACTAATTTTTAAGTTTGACAACTCTTAAAAAGTTCATATGTGAATAATAGCAAATATCTGTGCTGTCAACAATTTATTCCTTATGTCTTATAAAAGTATTACAAAATTTTAAAAGATACATTGCTGGGAATAAAGCTGTGAATAAATCATACATACCAGAATCATTTGTTGTCATATTGTTGTTGATAATTAGTTAAAGCATCCCTGGTTAAACTCACACAGATTGGTGTGTGTGTGTGTGTGTGTGTGTCTGTTTCCCATAAAACATTCTCTTCTTAAATGGATAATTAGCTGTTCAGGATAGTACTTCTCTGACACATAGTTCTTTAGTAGATCATAAAGAAGTTGTTCTTTGTGTATTTCATTATTGAAACTGAATTTAGCAAGTTCCAGAAGCTTGGACATGTTAGAAACATCTGTAGTTTTACCCAACTGTATAGCAAACCTCTCACATTGAATAATTTATTCACATATTGGCTTCTTCAAATCTTCAATAATAATTTTATGTGTCTTCCAAAAGGATTTGAAGATGAAGAGGACAATTTTGTGAATACCAAATGGTTTTCTCTACCTCAGAAACCCAAGGAGGGGTCGCTATGAGTCAGGTCCGACTCAACGACACATAACAACAACAACAGCAACTTTATTTCAGCCATTTTTACCAAAGTAGGAAGAAAAAAGATTTTAGTAATTACGTAGCTTTTTGTTGTTTTACATTTAAAAAGAAAAATCTAAACAGACTTTTAAAGTGGAGTTCATCAAAGTTTTGCAACTAATACTGCAAAACTTTTAGCACGACCAAAATTGCTTGTCTTTCATGTTTGATACTTAGTTTTAATTGCCCTAGTCAGTGTGATAGATTTGCATTTTCTTTAGTTCGCCACACAGGCACTAGGCACCCGGAGAGTGAAGCACACCGTTATTAATAGGATGTAAGTATACACTTAAATAGTTTTTCATAATGTAATTTGTTTTTGCTACTGTCAAACCTTGTTAGATTATTACTGCTGTTTAATATATTTTTCAATTTTATTGCGGTAAACTATATATAACATAAACTTTGCCATTTTAGCCACCTTTAAATGTACAATTCAGTGATACTAATTACATTCTTAATGCTGTGCAAACTCCAGCACTATCTACTTCCAAAACTTTTCATCATCTCAAACATAAACTTTGCACCCACTAAGTGATAACTCCGCATGCCCCTCTCCCTTCATTCCCTGGCAACTGCTCATCTACTTTCTGTCTCTATGAATTTTCCTACTCTAAATATTTCATATGAGTGAAGTCATACAAATTTGTCCCCTTGTGTCTGAATCATTTCATTTAGCAGTATGTTTTCAAGACTTCATTATTTTATGGCTAATACCGCATTGTGTG
>NW_006921612.1:13178271-13179082 GCF_000298275.1 Orycteropus afer afer | reverse complement strand
CAGCACTAGGTAACCAGAACAGATGCATACTTAGGAGATAAATTACTTGGCCATATGGTCAGAGCACTGGTGGGACAAGTGGTTAAGTGCTCAGCTACTAACTGAAAGGTTTCTCTGCAGGAGAAAGATCTTGAGATCTGCTTCCATAAAGATTACAGCCAAGAAAACCCTGTGGCAGTTCTACTCTGTCACATGGGTTTGTTATTAGTTGAAATAGACTCCAGAGCACTGAACCTTATGGTAATTCTATGTTTAACTTTTTGAGGAGCCAATTGTTTTCTATAACGGTAGCACTATTTTACATTCCCATCAGCGATGCATGAGAGTTCCAATTTCTCCACATACTCCCCAATGCTAGTATTTATTTTTATTTTTTTGTTGTTGTTTTGTGATGTTCTTAATTATTATTGATATAATTGTTGTTATAGCCAAACTAGCAGGTATGACGTGTCCCTGGATGGTGGAACTGTTTAATGTCTTCAGTTACTAGGCAAAAGGTTGAAGGCTGTGGTTCACCTAGACATTCCTTGGAAGAAAGTCCTAACACAATCTACATTTGAAAAATTAGCCATGGAAAACCTTATTGAGCACAGTTCTACTTTGACGTACATAAAATTGCCATGAGTCAGAGTTGACACCAAAGCAACTATTTTGTTCTTGCTGTTTAGTGAGCAGAAGTGTTATCTCACTGTGGTTTTAATTTTTATTACCTAATAAGCTCTGGTAGTGTTTGCTTTTTGTTTGTCTTTTTGATCTCTATGGATGTAGATTGCCCAATCTTCCTTCCGAGGAGTGCCTGGCGAGTTTGAAC
>NW_006921612.1:13168108-13172041 GCF_000298275.1 Orycteropus afer afer | reverse complement strand
CCTGATACAAGCCATGATATTTTTAATCACCTCATATGCATGTGAGAACTGGACAATGAATAAGGAAGACCAAAGAAGAATTGATGCTTTTGTGTTGTGATGCTAGAAAAGAATGCTGAAAGTACCATGGACTGCTAAAGGAACTAACAGATCTGTTTGGAGGAAGTGCAGCCAGAATGCTCCCTGGAAGCGAGAATAGCCAGACTTCATCTCACCTACTTTGGTCATGTTGTCAGAAGGGACCATTCCCTGCAGAAGGATGTCATGCTTTGTAAGATGGAGGGTCGACAAAAGAGGGGAAGGTCCTCAAGGAGATGGATTGACACAGTGGCTGTGATGATGGGTTCAAGTATAGCAGAGATCATGGGGCTGGTGCGGGACTGGACACTGTTTCATTCTGCTGTGCATAGGTTCACTATGAGTTGGACATGACTCGATGGCACCTAACAACAACAACAATGCTCTTATGATTTCTTTAGGATTATCTATACATAGCATCATGTCATATGTGAATACAGATATTTTACTTCTTCCTTTCCAATTTGGATACTTTTCCTTCCTTTCTTTCATCCCTTCCTTCCTTCCTTCTTTCTTTCTTTTGTCCAATTGCTTCAGTTAAAACTTCCATACAATATTGAATAGCAGTAGTGCAAATCGGCATCCTTGACCTCCTCCTGATCTTAGGGTGAAAACATTCAGTCTTTCAGCACTGAGTATATTTGCTGTGGTTTTCCGTAAATGCATTTTATCATGTTAAAAAATTCCCCTTCTATTCCAAATTTTATGAGTGTTTTTGTCATGAAAAAGTGTTGGATTTTGCCAAATGCTTTCTATGCATCAATTGAGAAAATGTCATTATTTTTAATCTGATTGTGAATGACAAAGAACTTGGATTAGGAGTAGGAGACATATCAACTCTGATATATATATTGTTGTTGCTCACTTGTATTTAACATATTAGTATTAACTTCAATCAGTACTTTCTTTGCAAGAATATCTTAAAGATATTTATCCATTTTGGAAGGTTAGCAAAGTTAAAACTAGATAAAATAATCTGTAAGTGAGCTTTTGCCAGAGACAAGCAAACAATAGCTCACAATAGTGAAAACTTAAGGAAAGGTGTGGTATCATTATCAACCTCTCTGTAAATATTCTCTCCACTCTTCCCTCAGGAATACTATATGACATCATCTGAAGTGAGAGCACAAATTTGCATGCAGGTGTAATCAGTTCTGCTCTAGCACTTGTTTTGAAAATTCAAACTTGTTTCTGTGAGGTTAATATATTAGAGAATAATTTGAGCATAATGTGAATTTTGCATTTGCACATGTGTGTTTTCATGTGCAAGAAATACGTGATGAAAGCAGAAAACTGCACCAGCTAATCTGAGCCAAGAAATATATAAAACACACATGAAAACACCTCAGTTCACCACTGGGCTATGAAACACACCCATCCTCATTTAGTGTTACAACTTTCTATCTGACTCCAGATTACCATCCTTCCTCCATTTTACAATAACTCCCAAGATGCATTCCTCCAACATTCACTTCCAGAAGCAAATTTCAAGCCTGTTTCAAGATAAAGTGGCACATTTACTCTGGTATTTATGTCTGTGTTATTTAACTTGTGTAAAACTGGGCCACTATCTTTATTAGGTTGCTATCTCATTTTTACAAATATGTTACTGACAACATTCTTGAGTGTTGTTTCTCTAATCTCATTTTTATTCCCATAAACTGTTGTTTTTATTGCTGAATTTATATAGCCTGATGATTTTCAGGAATATTTATATCACATTATAGCAGAACTGACTATACAACTTGTTTTTTTTTTCTCTTCTCTTTCTCAATTGTAACCAAATGACATCCCTAACGTATTCAGGTATCTAAACTAGAGGAAGTCAAAGATATTTTTGTGGAGAAAGTGCCACCTAAACTAAGAGCAGAAGGGTGTATAAGCAGAGGCCTCCCTGAAAATGAAACAAGTCCATAGCTGTTGTTCCAAAATTCATTGCAATTAATCTTCACAACAACCCTATGAACTAGACATTATTATCCTCATTTTATGCACAGAAAGTGGAGGCCCTGAGTTCTCAAGCACTTACTGAAGGTCATGTAGTTTTACACCATCAAGCTGATCTATTAAACACCAAGCCCATGATCTTTCAACTATATCATGCTTTGTTGGCTTGGTTCACTACCAGAGTGCCCTGGCCTCCAACTCACCAGACTACCTAACAGAAAACTAGTATTCTCACTCCTCAGAAAGAAGTATCTCTGAGCCATCAGATCTACTTACCCTGACCTCCCTGCTGTGACCAATGGTGGCTACAAGGAGCACATTTTGCCCACAGTTCATAAAAGTAGCCCCTCCTTGTACAGTCAGTTTCCTAGAAACCTCTCAGTGATTTTACTGGCAGCAGCTCCTGGAACCAGGTCTTCCTGCTGAAACTACCATGATGGCCACTGTGAAGGGTGAGTAACATGGGAAATAGCTCCTGATTATTGATCAAAGGGAAGCAACCACACCTGGAACAGCTGCTTCCAGTACTTTCCCCTGATAGTGGTTCTCACAGTATCCAAGTCTTTCTCCTCCATTGAAATGTATGCTCTTTCTTTGGCTTTTGGTCAAATTAGCTTCATCTTTCCACATGGAAGCAGGCACTGGCTGTGAAAATTTGAAAAAGTTATTTTGACTTCTCAGCTCCAGTTTCCTCTTACATAAAATAGGATTAAACCTCTTCACATTGCTGTAACATTTAGCAAGAATGAATACATATGTAAAGGGCTTGGCCCATAAAAGTTTCTCAATCAACGCTATTTCCCTTTTTCTCTCATCATCTGTGTGTGTGTATGTGTCTGTGTCTTGAGTCTCCAATCCCCCTCGAAGAGAGTTCATAAAAGTATTCTAGATGGGTTATCTGATGATGACTGCTACAACATAGCTCATTCAATAGCAGCTTCTTTTTAGAACTGAGAATCCTGAGCTGTTAGAGAAGGGATATAAGAATTAGGTAAACAGAGGCCCAGAGAGAAAAATTAACTTTCTTAACCCAGTCTGTGATTTTAGGCAACACAGTATGGTAAAAAGAGCAAAAAATTTGGAGTCAAATAAACTTGAATTGAATCCTCACTCCATTGTTTACTAGTTATGTGATATCAGACAATTAATCAGACAGTGGTAGACTTCCCACCTTCCATGAGAGAGACCAGTGCTTCATTTCTGCCCAATGTATCTCAAGCACAGCCAACACAAATGTGTCCATGGAGGCTTGCATGTTACTATCATGATTAATGGGTTTCAGTAGAGCTTCCAGACTAAGACAGACTAGGAATAAAGGCCTGATTATATACTTCTGAAAATCAACCAATGAAAACCTCATGGATCAATCCACAACTGATCATGGGGGTAGTGCAGGATAAGGCAGCTTTTCATTTCATTGTGCATAGGGTCATCATGAGTTAGGGTCCGACTCAATGATAGCTAACAATAACCACTTGTTGGGGCCTTAGTTTCCTCACTAGTTGATGTGAAGAGAACTTGGTAGAATTGTCCAATGAATGACACTATAAGATCAGGTTGCCTAGCAAAGGGCTGACCAGGATAGGTAGCATTGATGCTAAAGGCTATACTAAACTTCCTATGAAAGGTGGGGACCCGAGGGGAGGGGTTAGGTTCTGAATCAGCCTGAACCAAATTTCAACAAAGACCATCAGTTTTGAGAAATTTCCCACAAAGCTGGTCTTCCTATCCATAGAAAATCTGGGACCCTGTACCTGCTTTGTTTACCCCACAACAACTTAGTTATTCTTATATATGTACCTTAAGATGAGGTAGCAGAGGAGAGTGGTCCCTAGCACACATACACACACACTGCACATCCAGCACAGAGCCCTTGTCCAGCACTCCTCTCTGCAGGAACAGTCAGCA
>NW_006921612.1:13160746-13167800 GCF_000298275.1 Orycteropus afer afer | reverse complement strand
TCAAACCCACCAGCCACTCCTCGGAAGGAAGGTTGGGCAATCCTACTTCCGTAGTGATACTGCCTCGAAAACCCAAGGAGGGGTCGCTATGAGTCGGGGCCGACTCGATGGCACATAACAACAACAACAACAATTTTCTGGAGTAGATTGCCAGGACTTTCTACCTAGTCAGTCTTAGTCTGGAAGCTCTGCTTGAACCCTGTTCAGCATCATAGCAACATTCAAGTCCCCACTGACATACAGGTGGTAGCTGTGCATGAGGTTCATTGGACAATGATCAAATCTGGGTTTTCTCCATGAAAGGCAAGAATTCTGGCAAGAAACCACTTCTGCCCTCTTACACTTGGAGTTCGTGTTAAATAAATTACTATGTATAAGTGCCAACCATACATATTGGCACATAGTAGACACGTTAAAAAAAAAAAAAATGTCTTTCTTAGCTTACTTTATGATTGGGAAAGCACAAGAACCTTGGCCTTTTAGCACTTGATTTTTACTCATTCCATTTATAAGCTCAATTCAATTAAAAAAATGGGTCTACGCAAGTATTGTCTCTTTCCATCTGGAGCAAAGAGGAATGAATAAAAGCAAAGACACACGGAAATATTGGTCCAAAGGAGTACTGGAACACATGAACCCCAGCCTCCACAACTCCAAGGCCAGAAGAACTAGATGGTGTCCATCTATCACTGCTGACTACTCTGGAAGGGATCACAGTAGAAGGTCCTGGATAGAGTGGGAGAAAAATGTGGAACAAAACTCTAAATAATAATTTAAAAGAGACTAGGATTTCAGAGACTGGGGAACTTCCAAACTATGGCCCTTCGATACCTTTCAGGCCTGGAATGAACTCACTCACGCCCACCCCCCACCATGGTCAACTTTCAACCAAACAATAGGCCTAAAAGGTGAACAGAAATTGCAGGGAAGTATGTATTCCTTGGAAGAATCAAAAATACAAGATCAAAAGGGAAGCATTTGCCCAGGGATAAAGCTCTCAGAAGGCAAGAAGGGATAGGAAAGAAGGACCAATGGAAATGGTAAATACAAGGAGGAAGTAAGAAGGCTGCTACATTGTAGGGACTGCAGTCAATGTCACAGAACAAAGTATTTATGAATCATTGAATGGAAAACCAATTTGCTCTGTAACCTTTCACCCAAATCACAATAAAAAGTTATATATATATCTTATATGTGTGTGTGTGTGTTTGTGTGTATAAGCTCTGGTGGCATAGTGCCTAAGGCATTTGACTGCTAACCAGAAGGCTTGTGGTTCAAACCCACCAGCCACTCCTCGGAGGGAAGTTTGGACAATCTACTTCTGTAGTGATACTGCCATGGAAACACAAGGAGGGGTTGCTATGAGTCAGATCCAACTCAGTGGCAGTGAGTTTGGTTTTTGGTTTATATATATGGCCAATGTAATCAAACGTACCATCTTTCCTAGCTTCTCCCTCTGAAAGAAACACTAAAATCTCATTTGGGACTACGAGGCAGAGTGGGAGTGGAAGGACTGGAGGCATCACATAAAACCTTGGTGAGGTGACTTTAATGACTGGTGTTTATAGTGCATTTCAGGATGCTCTTGGAAGATAGAGCAATTTGTTATGAGCCTCTTCACACTTTTCTGGTTTTTTCAAATAAAAGTGTCTCACAAATAGGGTCTGTTTCACTCAAACAGAGGTACTCATGAGTTACAGCCAAATTGTGTCCCCATAAGTTACAGCCAAATTCCAAGACTGATAATTGATGACCACTGGGAAAATTGTGTGTAATAAAGGCCATTTTATCAGTCAGTCCCAATGCAGGGAAGGAGCTCTGGGTTTCCTGTTTTGTTCTGTCCTCGTTCTCTGTCTCTTAAACTTCTCTGGTATATACTGGGATCCTCAGCTTTGAAGTGGCTTTCCTCTTTTCAGACCCAGGATTGTTCCTTGGGTTGGACAGTAGACATGGCTTCTCTGACTTCATAGGAGATATGTGCTGATGTCTACCTGCACTTCTGCACTCCCCCATCACATACACACTCCATGCATACTCAGTCACTGCACACCCTGCTCAGAAACTATCTGTATAAGCCTACTTGACCAATGACAGGCTGGAACCTCCATAGTCACTCTCAAGGAAACTCTGGACAAAGAGAAATTGACTCAATGGCAGTGAGTTTGGTTTTTAATGCATTCTTTAGTCAATTTTTTTAATGAAAGTGTAACTTTTTGTGCACTTAACTCGGCACACCTCGTAAGAACATAATTCATGTCTTTCCATTTAAAAAAGAAAACAAAACGATATATAGTACTTTTCCTATAAAAGTAATCTTCACTAGGTTAAGCATTTCACTAGTTTCATTCAAGAGATTAGCAGTTTTTAGAATGAAATTTCCAATGTAAATCATTTTAATGAAAAGGAAACTCCTTAAGAGGCACACAGGTTTTTCATAGAGCACTTAGCTCCTCCTGGGTCCCTGGCCAATGCAGAGTCTGTTGCTAATGGAGATTCACGAAATCTGCTGAAGAGGAAAGAGCACTGGAGGAAGAGTCAGGAGACCCAGCTGCCACTTACTGTGTGACCTCAAGAAAGTCACTCAATCTCAGCATCCACACTTGTACAGGGAAAATCATTACACTGACATTGATGTTGTGGGATAAAGGAAGAAACAGGGACCCGGCCATAGAGCAAACATAGGATATTGAATGAGTCAACAAAGTAAAGGTTATTGCAAATGTAAAATATATAACATATGTAAGAAATCAGTATTTGTATCTAATGTAAGAAATGATTTTTCATTTTCATATTTGAATGACCTTGTATGCAGCTCTGCCACTATCCCTCAGATTTTCAAAACTAACAAATAAAAGCTAAATAGAGTGAGAAAGAAATATTGATTAGCAGAAAAGAAAGAAGAAAAGAATAATAGAGTTGCTACACAAGCCTAAATATGTGTTAAACTCTATGCTTGGTGGCTGACATATATCATTTCGTTCAATTCTCATTACAATTTTTAGAAGGTAAGATTGTTTTATTTAAATTTAATTTGAATTTTATTCATTTATACGGGTAGAGCAGTGTGGTAGTTAAGGTTGTGTATCAACTTGCCTGGGCTTTATTGAATGGCTGGGCAGCTGGTGGTAGTTATTCCCCATGATGACACTGGCAATCAACTCCATGGTGGGATCTACCACAAGCAGCTGAGTAGCTGCCTTTGGGATGTGGTCTGCTTCCTGTATATAAGCAGCAGTTTGGGCAACAGTCTCTAGTTTGTGGCATGCTTGAACCCTGAACGTAGCTGAATCATTGTTCAACAGCCTGCCATGCTCTGCCAATCTTGGGACTTTTAATGGACTTGAATTAATGGCCTGCCATGTATTTTGGTAATATTGGGACTGTGCCTTATTACTTGTGGACCGTAGATTTGTCAGCCTCAGCAGCCAGCAGCTGAGTGAGCTCCAGCTTCAGTGGGCTGGGAGCAAGAAGCAGAGCTGAAGCTCAAGGTTGAGGGGTTTGCACCCATCCCCTAGAGCCTGGCACTTTGAACTCAGACTTAAAGCCTCCAAATTGTAAGAATGAACTCCTATTTGTTCAAGACCACCAAATGGTGGTATATTCCTGTCAGAGCAGTGCTAGGTAACCAGAACAAGTGGCAAAGCCTGAACTGAAGGAGAAAGTTATCTAACTACAAATCCATGCTATTCACAGCTGTTCAACACATTTGCCCATTTCTGTGTGTTCCTTCCACCTTCCCAAGCTTCTGGAGTATCCCAAGTGAGTATTTTGGTAGGCTTAGGAAGTCTCAGAGTGCTATAGGAGGAAAACAGTCTTCTGTTAACAGGTTATGTTATAGATTGGGTGACCAGGAGATAGGTAAGTAAAAAGGCGAGAGAGAGGGAAAAGAAGAAGAAAAAAAAAAAAAACCTGTCCTACCCATAAAAACTCACAGTATGAACTGCAAAATATCAAGAAGAGTTGAATGAAATGGTAGCTTATATTGCAAAAAGAACAACACACCTTTTAAGAGAAAAAATTCAGCCAATAATGATAAAAAATGTTCCCTCCAAAGTTTACCTCTTTTAACAATAGAAATAACTGGTTGAGGTAATCAGGGCAAAAAATAATGGAAGTAATTATGAAGATTTTAGCCATAATATTTGAACCTGGCAAATATGAAGATAAAAGACATCTGTTCATTACTGTTACTAAGTTTCTATTTGGGCTGAAAATAATCTATGCTATTTTAAGGAGCCTGACATGTAATTCAGGGAAGGGTATTCCTGAGAGAGAGCATGGTGACAGAAGAAGAGTGAGGTGCAGCATCTGGGCCAGGGACCCAGGTCTGAACGTGACTGGGCAAGGATGCCCAAGGAGTGGAGCTCGTTGGAGTTGGCTTTGATGCATCTGGCTCTGTAGCGGGGGAGGAGGGGGGCTCTGCACAGCACAAGCCAGCTAATAACTTGCCTGCTACAATCCATGCAAGCACAGACAGAGGATAGCATCTCTTTCTTCCAGAGATAGGAAGTAACATACCTACAAGGGAGGCACAGGCAAAGGCCTCTCCCTAGGAGCCAAGGGTTCACTGACTGAGGAGCCATGAAATTCTGAGCATGTTAAGTTTGATTTTCCAGAGGATAACCTATTCAGCAATGGTCCAACCACATTCTGAAACCTTCTTCTTCATATCATTTTCCCTTAGATTAATTTTTCAAGTCTTATCACTCCCTCAATTCCTCACCCACACACAAACACTCCTCACCTCCTTTGCCAGCAGAAGTCCAAATAATTAATGAAAAGATTTGTTTTCAGAACTTACAAAATGAAGAGATTGGGGGTAGAAGCAAAATAGAGAGAAAAAAAGAAAAAGATAGAAAAAAATTCAGATAGAGAAAGACAGGAGAGGGAGAGGAAAAAAGGAAGGACATCTTGCCCCCCTCTCCCACCTCCCTTTCCAAAGCAATCCAAATTACTTCTAGATCTTCAAAGTTTACTTTCTCACTTCTGGGCTTTGCTAATAACCACTCCCACCAGCACCTGCATCCTCTGTTACCCTACCCCCTCTTCCCATCTCACCATCTCTGCTTTGCCAATTCCTAAGTATTCTGCTCTGGTAGCATAGTGGCTAAAAGCAATTGACTGCTAACCAGAAGGCTGGCAGTTGAAACCCACCAGCCACTCCTCGGAAGGAAGGTTGGGCAATCCTACTTCCGTAGTGATACTGCCTCGGAAACCCAAGGAGGGGTCACTACGAGTCAGGGCCAACTCGACGGCACATAACAAACAACAACAACAAGTATTCTGCAAGGCCCAATTGATTTTTTCTTTTTTCTTTTCTTCCTTGGAGTTGTTCCCAGCTCTTCAGTAAGAAGCAGATAAAAATGGGCTTTGATTGGACAGACACACTTATTACCTGTGAGCACTTTACCTAGTCATTTAACCTCTCTGAGCCTGGGTTTCTTATCTGTAAAATGATGACAATAATAGAACCAATTCCATAGGATACTATTGAGAAGTAAGTGAAATACTTTATGTAGAGAATTTGTCACTGTATCTGGCACATTACAAGTCTATTATAAATGTTAGTCCTGACTCTTACTTATGAAAAGGGTCAAAGAACTCTATTTTGCATGCTGCACTGTGACTGGCTCTTATTTTTGGATCTTGCTCCTGCTGCAGGCTGTGAACATGCCCTCCTTTGCCCACCTATGTTCATACAACATTGCACTCCTTGCATTCTATATACATTCTGCGGGGTTAGCTTAGTTAACAGTGTGTGTCAGTCTTTTCCTCCAGATCATGTAATCTATTTGGGGGGGGGAGAGACAAACTATCGCTACAGAAAAGATGCATCTACTGGCATTATAACTTAATTATGTGGTGCAGACATTGTGCTAAGGAAATGTACACACACATCAACTCACTGAATTATCTAAGCATCACTATGAGGAAAGTATTATTTTGATCCTAATGTTGAAAAGCCTGTGCCAAGGAGGTTAAGTAACTTGCCCAAGATTTCAGACAAAAGGAGCAGAATCAGGATGGGAACCAGGATGGGAACCAGGATGGGATCTAGGTACCCTCAAATATTAAGCTCCTAACCACTACAGTACATGGCCCTAAAGTGTACTTTGAGTTTCAAGGGAGTAATGAGTACAGGTCTAGATTATGTTACAAGGTGCAAACATACAGTGTGAACAACCTTACTGGATTTATGGAGTCTTTATGAAAATTATAAGAATTCATGTATGTGAAAATATTTTGTAAATTATAAAATATAAGTTATTGCCATTATTGTTCCTTGATTTTTACGTACTGGCTGATTCTTATGTGGCTCTTTTATAACAAGTGCTCCTAAAGGGAGCTATGGGGGTTCATCCATTATCCTCATCCTTAGTCCTCCACTATTTCTTCTGACCCAGTCAATGTATCTAAGTTCATACTGATCGTAAACTTTGCAGCTTCCATCCTTGTTATTTGTTCTTTCATCTCCATACCTACCTTTCATTAGACTTGACATGTTACCCCTTTTCTTTGGCTACTATCTGGACTCCTCTGGCAATAGTTCTCATTATATTAGCCAGCAACACTGCACTAGCCCATTCAGATGGGCAGACCTCCTATATTTACTCAACTTCAGAACACTAACACTGGTGGTTCCTTTGAAGTATGCTTAGCACTCCAGGTAAAACCTGGATTCCCACAGCAGTTCAGCATAGTCTGCATAAAATAGTCACTTAATGTTTGTTGGCTATCATTGTAACAAAAAGAAAGGTCTTAGTAATTACAGCAAGATGTTCTGCTGGGATGTGAATGTCTAGCTTATGATTTCTGATCACTAATAGAAACCTTGGTAACCAGAATCAGTTAACCGTTGAGTTGTTTCTGACTCATGGTAAACCTATGTGTGTCAGAGTAGAACTATATTAATCAGGGTTTTCAATGGCTAATTTTTCAGAAGCAGATTGCCAGTTTATTGTCTGAGGCCTCTCTGAATGGATTCAAACCTCCAACTTTTTAGTTAACAGCTAAAAGTGGTAAACATTTGTACCACCGAGGGACTATGAAAAGT
>NW_006921612.1:13149685-13159946 GCF_000298275.1 Orycteropus afer afer | reverse complement strand
TTTTTTTTTTTTTAAGTAACAATAATAATAGTTGCCATACAGTGAGTTTTTTGGCAAAATATTTAAGAGGATGGACTGTGGAGACAGAAAGAAAACTATACTGTATCATTAAAGTCCAAAGCCTGACTCTACCACAGTATTATATAGTCACTTGGCTTCTATTGGCCTCAGTTTCCTCATCTGCAAAATGGAGCTTCAAACAGTGCTTATCACATGGGTGTGTTTGAGAATTAAATGAGATAACATATACAAAGAACGTAGCTCTGTGAATGGCACATGATTGTTGTTGTTCTTATTAGTTGCCATGGATTTGATTCCAACTCATAGTTAATACCTACTATTTTTATTATTACTGAATTATAATCTTAGGCAGATTCATAATCCCTTTGTGTCTCAGTTTCTTTGTCTAAAATAATAATGACACTAATATAGTGTCATTATGAGGACAGAAAATGATTGTTGCTATTTTCTTGCTGTTAAATATTATGTGTTGAGAAGTCAAAGCAACCTTCTTATTGCCTGGTCTTAAAGAAAAAAGGAGGCTAGAGAGGTTTATGAAATAGAAGGAGAAAAAAAATCATGATTCAGGGGTATCCTTCAGCTACATGAATACCTGAGAGCAGAAGGCAGGTCCCAGTAAAAGAATATAGGGCACCAAGTTGATGACATGAAGTGATACACTATGATGTTATCAGAGTAGGCTGTCAAGAGAAAGGAGATCCAGCCAGATTGCAGAAAGTTTGGGATGACTGACTTGATCCAAACTGATCCAGAGATGGCAGCCTAGGGTGGACTCCTGTGACTGAGAAGAAGAGATGGTTTAGAGGCTCAAGTTTAAGTTGATGGCATAAGGAAGGCAATAAAGGGAATAAAAGTTAGTGAGTAAGCTATACTTGAGATTCTGGGAAGAAAGTGATAGATGAGGAGAGAGCAACTTGTCTTATGATTTATCAATTCACTTGCCAGAAAATTCCTCTGCTATGTAGTTTCTTGTTAGTTACCACCAAATCAGCTCCAACTCGTGACCCCATGCACAACAGAAATAAATATGGCTCATTCCTATACCATCCTCATGATTACTGATACATTTGAGTTGCTTGTTGCAACTATTGTATAGTATAGTGTCTCATTTTCCAGTACTATATAAGAATAATATTTTGTTATGATCCATACAGTTTTCATTGCCTGATTTTTGGAAGTAGATCACCAGATTTTTCTTCTTATTCTGTATTAGTCTGAAAGCTCTACTGAAACATGTTGACTATAGGTGACCCTGTTGGTACTGAAAATATCAGTGAAATGGCTTACAGTATCATAGAACTGTGCAAGCCACCACAAGGTGAAAAATTGACAGATGGGTGGTAGAAGTAGTTCCTACTTCTCATTTGATGACACATCACTTGATGAGGACCATTGACCATGTAGTATCGATCTATAGGTTATCCATATACTTACATCTTTAGATAAAAAAAAAAAAAAAAAAAAAAGCCCAAACCAAAGAACCACAAAAGCTTCTGTTAAAGTAATGCTCTGACAGATGACACAGATCAAGCATAGTTCAGAGGAGACAAACTGGCTAGCAAGCCATGGAACAAGTGTGTGGTACAAAGGTGTTTCATGAGATGTTGAGGAATGGTGTGGAAAAAAAGTGTGGAAAGTATGGTTTTCCAAAATTTGGGAGAACTAAAATCAACTTTTCAATCCATTGTGCAGAACTTTCCAGGTAGAAGACAAAAAAGAAAAAAAAAAATATATATATATATATAAAAGGCAGAATAAAGTTATTGGTTTCCATCCTGAAGACCCAAGAAAATGAGATCCTCTGGATCTTTAGCAACCAAATGAGAAATTGTAGAGCTGACGTAATTATTGATAATATTTACAAAAGTGCAGGTTACATTAATTTTCTTTTCTTGTTTGACCATCAAAACTGATAGCAACACTCTGAAAAATTTGGCTGCACTAAACTCATTGACAAACTGGTGAGAAATGCCTGTATTTAATAAAATTGCCTCCTCAGGAAACACCTTATGAAAGAGAAATGTTTCGTTCCTCTCAGGTTTTTTGTTTGTTTGTTTGTTTGTTTTTTCTAACACATAGACAGTCTTGAATGGATATAAGGAGAAAAAAAGAAAGAAAGACAGGAAGAGGGATCATGTTATATCGACATAAGTTTCCACCAAAATTACCTAGTAATTTACCCTGACAGTTAAAGAAAAGTGTGTGTTTACTACTGTCACATCAAAATGTCCCTCTGAGATGTGTCAGAATGATTTCAGGAGATGAAAACAAGGATACACAGTCAAGGCCTCCATCAGCTGTCAGTTGTGTGCCACGTATCACCCACTTTTACATCCTGTAATTAAATCAGCGAGCCATTCAGACTATCTCTGTTTCTAAATTACATGAAATGAGGATTCTTCCAATCACTGCTCACATGCAATTTGTGCTGTCACTGCTTGACTTGAAGAATGATAAAGGAGAAGAAATGAAGTTCATCTGGGAATTTCATTCAACCAGGGTTTGCCAGCAGATAGTAAAGACAGAGAGCTATAAACAAGTTTTATAAATAGGGTCCTCTCTGGTCTCAAGTCTTGCATAGATGAATGCAATAAGAAAAGATTTAGGATTTACTCTTTGGAGCTCATATTTTTAAAGACTTGGGTCCTGCTTTCATTTTCCCCATGGCAAATATGTTAACTTCACTAACAGGTTGAGGTTTTTACATGAATTATTAAGACTTCAGGCCAGAAAACTCTAGATAAGTGCTTCAATTTGTCAATAGACATGCAAATTGTGACCAGACCAAGAAGATTTGAGACAAAAACAAAAGAAAGGAGATATTATATAGCATACTGTGGCTGTTATGTTTTTGTGTCAACTTGGCTGGGCCTGGTTGAGTGACTAGGCAGCTGCTGGTAGTTATTCCACATGATGAGACTGGCAATCAATTCCATGGTGGGATCTGAGCAGCTGAGTAGTTGCTTTGGGTATGTGGCTTGCTTCCCATATATAAGAAGCAGCTTTGGGAATGGTCTCTAGCTTATGGCACACTTGGACCCTGCATATAGTCATGTCGTTGCTCAACAGCCTGCTATGCTCTGCCGACCTTGGGACTTACAGTGGACTTAAATTAATGGCCTGCCATGTGGTTTGGTAACATCAGGACTGTGCCTTTTCAGTTGTCAACCTTGGAGCTTCTCAGCCTCAGCAGCCTGCAGCTGTCTGAGTGAAGAAATGCCCAGTGGGCCGGGAACAGGAAACAGAGCTGGATCTCAAGGTTGAGGGGCTTTACCCAGCCCATAGAGACTGACACTTTGAACTTGAACTTAGAGCCTCCAAATTGTAAGAATAAACTCTTGTTTTTTAAAGTCATCCCATTTGTGGTTTGTTTCCTGTCAGAGTGGCACTAGGTAACCAGAACACATACCAAAAAAAAAAAAAAATTCACTGCTGTCAAGTTGGTCATGACTCACAGTGATCCCCTCCTTGGGTGTCTGAGGCGATATCATTGTGGAAGTAGATTGTCTCACCTTCCTTCCAGGGAGTGGCTGGTGGGTTTGAACTGTTAGCCTTCTGGTTAGCAGTCAAATGTCTTAGTCACTGTGCTACCAGAGTCCCTATTATATAGCATTGTGGTTGAAAAGATGGACTCATTGCCTAGTTCAAATGCTAGCTCTACTATTTATTAATTGTGCCACCTTAAACAAGTCATGTACTTCAATTTCCTCATCTATAAAATAGACATGACATTGCAATAGTAGTTTCTCAGACCTCTCTCATGACAATACTGAGAAGCCATGGTATAGATACTGGGAGACCATGTATTAAATCAATATACTCTGTTACTAAAATGAAATTACCTGTGAGGCAAGTAGGAAAGTTTCATAGCATTCTGAAAGGGTTTTGATTAAAAGATAGTCCAGAGTTTAAATGCTGTTTTTTTGTTTGTTTGTTTGTTTGCTTTTTCCCCCATATCCTAATATGTAGCTATGGACAAATTAAAGTTTCCTCCTTACTACATCACCAGAGTTCCCATTAGTAAAAATGCTGAAAGTGATACCAACCTCTAGGGAGTAGTTGTAAAGGTGAAATTAACTGGTTAAATGTTAAATGTGCTCTCAATATTAGTACATTTCTTTCTCCTTCACTAAAGAATGAATACAGAAAGATCAAAAGCACTGATCCTGTAAAAATCAGTTGCCACAGAATTGACTGTGACTCATGACAAGTCCTTGTGTAATAGAGAACGGTACTTCACTGGGTTTTCAATGATGATATTTCAGAATTAGATCGCCAGGCCTTTCTTTGGAAGTACCTCTAAGTGCCTTTGAGTCACTGTTCAAAAAATCATTGGTTCACATTCAACCATTTCAGGAAGGAGTATAAGATCAAGAACTGATGGTATTGAAGAAAGAAGTCCAAGCTGCATGGAAGGAATTGGTGATAAATAAGACTCTAGGAACTGATGGAATACTGAGATATTTCAACAAATGGATGCAGCACTGGAGGCACTTACCCATTTATGCCAAGAAATTTGAAAGAGAGCTACCTAGCTAACTGACTGGAAGAGATAAATATTTGTACCCATTCCAAAGAAAGGTGATTCTGCAGAATGTGGAAATTATCAAACAATATCATTAATATCATATTGTTGTTGTTGTTGTTACATGCTGTGGAGTTAGACCTGACCCAGAATGACCCCTTCTTGAGTTTCCAAGGCAGTATCACTAAGGAAATAGATTGCTCAACTTTCCTTCCAAGGAGTGGCTGGTGGGTTTGAGCCGTCAGCCTTCTGGTTAGCAGTCAAGTGCCTTAGGCACTATGCTACCAGAGCTCCCCATTAATATCATGGACAAGTAAAATTTTGCTGAAGATAATTCAAAAACAGTTGCAGCAGTACATTGACAGAGAACTACCAGAAACTGGACCTGGATTGAGAAGAGGACATGGAGTAAGAAATTCCATTGCTAGTGTCAGATAGATCTTGGCTGAAAGCAAAAAATACCAGAAAAATATTTGCACATGATTTATTGACCATGCTAAGGAATTCAACTGTGTGAATCATAATTAATTATGGATAACATTAAGAAGAATGAGAATTCCAGAACACTTAGTTGTGCTCATGAGGAACCTGTACATAGACCAAGAAGCAGTTGTTTGAACAGAACTAGGGAATACTGCATGGTTTAAAATCAAGAGGGGAGTGCATCAGGGTTGTGTCATTTCACCAAACTCATTCAATTTGTATAATGAGCAAATAATCCAAGAAGCTGGGCTCTGTGAAGAACAACATGGCATTAGGATTGGAAGAAGACTCAATAAGAACCAGCAATACTCAGAGGACACAACTTTGCTTGCTGAAAGTCTGAAAGTGAGGATGACTTGAATCACTTACTGATGAAGATCAAAGACTACAGTCTACAGTATGGATTACACCTCAATATAAAGAAAACAAAAATCTTCACAATTGGGAAGATGATGGAATAGGCAGACAGACTTCACAGACCTTCTTCAACAAAGAAAAGGGGTACTAATTAACACAGGTAGAGAAGTTAATCCTGGAGCCCTAAGCTTTGAAGAGAAGGCTATGGAAGTGGACTAAATTCCAACTAGTAGAAGAACTTGGATGAAAACACCCAAAAAGGAGACATACAGAGCTGTGGTCTAGCGGTGATCCTGATGGCACAGAGACCTTGGGTATTGCAAAGTGGTGTTAGGACCTAAGAATTAACCTAAAAATTGGCTCTGCTAGCCAGGGGCTACATGGAGGACTGCCCTAGTGGCTGGTGGAAGGGGAAGCAATGAACTGGAAAGGGGACCGAGCCGTGGACTTTTGAGTGTCAGAAGGGTATAGCCATTTTGAATGTTTACAAACAGTTCAACCATTTTGGATATTTAAAGTGACAGCATTCTCCCAGATTCCAGGGATTTAAAAATAGGCTCCACTTCCCGGGCACCACAAAGACATTCCGGACTTCAATGACTGGAAAAATTCCAGTTTTTAGCTTTTTCTCTCTTCTCTGTTCCTGGTTTCTTTCTTTCTTTTTTTTCTTTCCTGTGCGTAATTCCATTCCTTATTTTTCTTTTTGCATTTTTCACATTTTTTTTTCTTTCTACTCTACCTTTTTTCTCTAATTGCCCTCTCCCCAGATACTGGCAGGGTTTTTGTTGTTGTTGTTGTTTCTTCTTTATTTTTTCAGTTATTGTTCCTGTGTATTTACATGGTATTTTTGTCCACTTTCTTTTACTTTTTTGATGGTTATTTTGAGTGAGAGATAGCAAAAGTGCCCATATGACACAACTACACCCACACCTCCTGTAGCTTCATTTACTGAGAGCCACCACTTCCTTCTCCACCAACTGGCCAAAAATAAATGACCACTAAGAAGAGCCTGACTCACCCTTAACTGATCTTCACAAACAGTTAACAACAACATCACAATGTCTCAGAGACAACAAATCATCACAGTCCACACAAAAAAAGTAAGATATAGTGGTAGAAACAAGGAGCAGGATACAGATTCAGACATATCCCTGAGGAAGAAGTAGCACTGGAACTCCCTGATGAGGAATTCAAAAGAATTATGTTTAGGTATCTTCAAAGAATTGAGAGACAAATCAAGGAAAACAATGACAAATTTAAGGAAAACACAGACAAAACCCTAGAACAATTTTGGAAGAAAAAAGAAGAACAAAATAACAAAATGAAAAATTAGTAATGATACAAACTCTATAGATAGAAATCCAGAAGAGTAATACTAAATTTTCAGAAATGGATAACACATGATTTTGGTTACTTAGTACAGCTCTGACAAGAATATACCACAAATGGGATGGCTTGAACAAACAGGAGTTTATTGTCTTACAGTCTGGAGGCTTTAAGTACTAGTTCAAAAGGCCTGGTTCTAGGCGCTGGGTGAAAGCCCCTCAGCCTTAGGCTTCAGCTCTGTCTGCTGCTCCTGACCCACTGAAGCTGGAGGCTTTTTTTCACTCAGCTGCTGGCTTCTGAGGCTGACAAGCCCAAAGTAGACAAGTAACAGGGCACAGTCCCAATATTAGCAAATCACATGGCAGACCATTAATTCAACTCCATTAAAAGTCCCAAGATTGGTAGAGCATGGCAAGCTACTGAACAACTCAGCAACATAAAGGTTTCAAGTGTGCCATCAGCTAACAACCATTCCACAATGGTTCTCCTTATATTCAGGAAGCATATCACATACCTTCGCAGATATTCAGCTGCTCACAGAAGAGTATACTATGGAGTTGCTTACTAGTCTCATCATGGGAAATATTACATCCGGCTGCCCAGCCACTCAACCAAACCCAATCAAGTTGACACACAAATTTAACTACCACACACAATGAAAGGGCAAAGGAATAGAATTGAATCAATGGAAGACAGAATTAATGAGATTGAAGACAAATATGAGAATACTTCTTTGGAAAGGGATCAATCAGAAAAAAAGATCAAAACAAAATGAAGAAAGCATAAGGTTCAAGTTGGATACCATCAAAAGGAATTACCTATGTGTCATCGGAATTCCAGAAGAAGAAAAGAAAAAGAAAACCACTGAGAAAGCTGTCCAAGATTTCTTGTAAGATAACTTCCCTGATATGATGAAAGATGAGAATATATCTATTCAGAAAATCCAACCAATCTCAAACAGGATAGATGTTACAAGAAAATCATTAAGACATATCATCATCAAACTCATCAAAATGAAAGACAAAGACAGAATCCCGAAAGCAGCACGGAAAAAACCAAAAGTTACTTACAAAGGACAACCAGTAATAATAATCTCTGATTTCTCAGCAGAAACCATGTAAGTGAGAAGGCAATGGGATGGTGTATATAAAACCCTGAAAGAGAAAAATGTCCAATCTAGAATTATGTACTCAGCAAAATTGTCCCTTATATATGACGGTGAAATTGGAGATTTCCAGATGAACAGAAATTAAAGGAATTTGTTAAAACCAGACCAACTTTACAAGAGATACTAAAGAGAGTCCTTTGAACAGAGAAGCAATAACAAACGACAACTGACCATTAATACATGAGATTATATAATCCAGAACCAACACAACAATGGAAGTATCCAAAGTACAACAAGCTTACAAGATTGTAAACAGGGAACCAGACACATCAATTGGCAAATGAGGACAAGTACAAACCAAAAAGAGGGAGAAATAGTGTAGCTACAGAACTTCTAAATGGTGAGGAAAGCAAGAGAGTTGCAAAATAGAATGGACTGTTCTAATTTAAGGGAGAAAAATTATAAATAACAGGGTAACCTCAAAGAAAAATGATAAACTTTCACATCACAATAAAAAAGATGACAAGCACAAATATTTAGCAAATACTAAAATAATAATAACAAAAGAAATGATAACACGATTCATAAACATAATGAGCTCAGCACAGAAAACTATATGGAACAATGAAACCAGGAACACCATGAAAAAACTTTTAACAAAATGACTGAAACTAATTCATACTTGCCGATAATTGCACTGAATGTTAATGGATTAAATGCACCACTCAAGAGACAGAGAGTTACAGACTGAAAAAGAAAACATAACCCATCAATATGCTGTCTACAAGAGACACACCTCAGAGACAAAGACAAAAACAAACTAAAAATCAAAGGTTGGAAAAAGATATATCAAGCAAACGGCAACCAAAAAAGAACAGGCGTGGCAATATTAATTTGTAATCAAATTGACTTGAAGAAATAAGAGACAAAGAAGGAAATTATATAACAATTAAAGGATCAATTGAACAAGAAGATATAACAATAATAAATGTCTATGGACCCAATGAAAGAGTACCAAAATACATAAATCAGACTTTAAAAGAGTTGCAAAGGCAAATTGATGATTCCACATTTAGAGTGGGAGACTTTAATATACCACTTTCAATCAAATATAGAACAACTAGAAAGAAACTCAACAAAGATGCAAAAGAACTAAACAACACAATCCACCAAACTGACCTTATAGACATCTACAGATCATTTCACCCAACAACAGCACAATATACATTCTTTCCCAGTACACATGGAACATTCTCCAGGATAGACCATATATTGGATCATAAAGCAAGCCTTAATCAATTTAAAACATTGAAATACTGCAAAGCGTCTTCTCAGATCACAATGCTACAAATTAGAAATCAACAATAGGAAGATCAACAGAAAAAGAGCAAACACATGGAAACTGAACAACACCCTCCAGAAGACAGTCTGGGTAAGAGAACGATTAAAAAATTGAAATTCAAAAATACCTCAAATCAAATGAAAATGAAAACACAACATACCAATATCTTTGGGACACAAAAAAACAGTGATCAGAGGCCAATTTAAAGCATAAATGCACACATCAAAAAAGAAGAAAGAGCCAAAATCAACACTTTAAACTAACATCTCCAACAATTAGGAGAAGAACAGCAAGAAAAGCCTATATTATCAGAAGAAAGGAAATAATAAAGATTCAAGCAGAAATCAATGAAACAGAACATAGAAAAACAATAGAAAATATCAACAAGACTAAAAGTTGGGTTTTTGAAAAAATTAATAAAATTGACAAACCACTGGAAAATTTAACAAAGGAAAAGAGGGAGAGAATACAAATAACACGAGTAAGAAATGAAATGGGCCACAATGCAATAGAACCAACTGAAATAAGAAAGATAATATCAGGATACTATGAAGAACTCTCCTCCAACAAATTTGAAAATCAGGCAGTAATGAACATATTTCTAGAAACACACCACCTACCTAAACTAACACAAACTGATGTGGAAAAGTTGAACAGATCCATAACAAAAGAAGAAATTGAACAGCTCATCAAAAAATTACCAATAAAAAAAAAGGCCTGGCCCAGATAGTTTCACTGGAGAATTCTACCACATTCAAAGAACTGACACCAATCCTACTCAAACTATTCCAAAACATAAAAGGATGGAATCCTCCTTAATTCATTTTATGAAGCAAGCATAACCTTGATACTAAAACCACACAAAGACATCACTCAAAAGGAAAACTACTGACCAATATCCCTCATGAATGTTGTTGTTGTTGTTATGTGCCATCAAGTCAGACCCCACTCATAGAGACCCCTCCCTGGGTTCTCGAGGCAGTATTACTATGCAAATAGATTGTCCAATTTTCCTTCCAAAGAGTGCTGGTGGGTTTGAACCACCAGCCGTCTGGTTAGCAGTCAAGTGCCTTAGGCACTACACTACCAGAGCTCCTTG
>NW_006921612.1:13121290-13126353 GCF_000298275.1 Orycteropus afer afer | reverse complement strand
CTTCTAAGCCATGGATCTTCATCCACGGCTTCACATTAGAATTACCTGAGGAGCTTTTAAACCGTGCCAATGCCCAAGACCCACGGATCTATTAAATCAGAATCTCTAGAGATGAGAGTCTGGGCATTGTTTCTAAAAGCATTCCCAGTGACTCTAATGAACGTTAGGATTGAGGCTCAGCAGTCTAAAAAGATAGACAAATGCCTACAAGGGAAAGAGTTGCTGTTTTATTTAGGGAAAAGACTTTAATGGGCCTGTGTGGCAATAATTGTCAAAGTTCATTGAATCTAAATGGGAGATAATTAGAAAAACAAAATGCACTTTTCTGCATAGTAAATAACAGGAATCATTGGAATCAATTGGAATTCCTTGGTGAGGAGACAAGGAGAAAATGGAGAGCAGTAGAGAAGGGATTTGAAGAGAGGGTCTGTAGGAATGTGACAGCATGAGGCAGCCCCAGGAGGGAGAAGCCCATTAGCAGGATGGATCCCTCCAAAGATCAACATCAGAAATCCATTTCCTGGATTTCCAATGGAGTCTTTGCTTGTTCTTTTCTTGGATATAACATCCCTCTATTCTTCCCAAACCGTCAGCAAAGTCTGTGACACCAAAGCCTTTGTTATTGGTATTTAAGGGCTGAAGGAAGGGTGGGAATAAACTGCTAAATAGAACAGTAGCTGTGAGCAGAAAACCGGTCAATTAAGTAATCAGGAATTAACAAGAATGAGTAGAGACCTAAAGCATAAGAGCATCCTCAGACATTTTGGAGAGCAGGTAGACTGCCCATAAAATTTGGGCTCAGACTTTAATAACTGTATTTGGATACGAAAAAAGGGATGAGTTTTTGAACAACCAAGCTACAAATCCTGTTAAAACATTAACCAAATTTAACTACAACTTCTAGCTTCCATATCTTTGCTCATACCATTCCTCTGCCTAGAATACTACTTCTCTCAATTTACTAAAATTCCACTTTCTTTTAAAGTCAACTGAGGTTCAAATATGTTTCTAGTATATTTCTATAGCCTTCTTCAAATTATCCCAGAAACAAAGGATGTGTCTTTTTTTTTCTTAAAGTGTATTATGTTTGCAGTTTTGTCTTTACTTAAGTTATCAAGAACCTTCCTTAATTTTATTAAATAAAAGATGTTGAGACGGTAAAGGAAGACTCTGACACCCTTAATAACCTTACTTGTACCTATTATCAAGGAGCTCTGGTGGTGTAGTAGTTAAGATATTTGGCTGATAACTAAAAGGTTGGTGGTTTGAATCTACTAGCTTCTCTATGGAAAAAAGATGAGGCAGTCTGCTTCCTAAAAATTTATAGCCTTGGAAACCCAGTGGGGGTCAGTATGAGTCAGAATCAACTCGATGGCAGGGAGTTTGGTTTTTGGTTTGGTACCCATTACCAGAAGAGGATTCTGCCTAACAGAATCATAGAATTGGCAAGCCATAGGCACAGTGAGCACATATCATCTATAAGCAAATGACTAAGAAAGAGGCAGAATAAGATAGTTTAAAAATAATGAAATGATGAAAGCACAATCCACTAAGAACAGTAATTGAAGAAGGGTCAAAGGATGTCAAATACAGCCTCTATTTGAAGAGCTGTGTGTGTTGTGTGTGTCAGAGGGCTGGGAGTAGGGTTGCTACAAACATACCTGCTAGTCCTACTGAGCTGAAGTGGAGGTCATTTTTTTCTAATTTTCAAGAGGTGCTTCCAAATGTTCTATATAAAATGGACTTAGAACAGGGCTGATTAGAAGAGGGTGTTTGAACTTGTTATAAGACCTTTTGCAGAGGAAGAGAAGATGTTTAAAATCCATATTATAAAGAATAGAAGAGAAACAATGGAGATTATTGCACTTCTCAAATGGAATGGTGACTGCCTGAATCTGTGTAGGAGTGAGGACTAAAGAAACATGACTAAAAACCAAAACCAACACCAACACCCCCCCATCATCCAGTCAATTCTGAGTCATAGCGATAGTGGGTTTCCAAGGCAACACATGGTTACAGGAGTAAATTGCCCCCATCTCCCATCAGCAGAGCAGCTGGTGAGTTTGAACCACCAATCTTCTGGTTAGCAGTTAAATACTTTACACACTGCAACACCAGCACTCCACATGACCAAAAGGAGCTAGCAAAATAAAGCATATGTGAAGACTCTCAGGAGCTGAGATTCATAGCCAAAGGGTGTGTCAAGAGGGACAATGGAGAAGAAAGAACTACAGACCAGGATGGGTGGACAAAATTCAGGAGACCTGCACTTTTTCCTGAGTTCTTATGGGCTCAATGGCAGTGAGTATATATTTTTGTGTATAAGAAATGCCTTTTAAAGGGAGTAGGCAATAAGAACGAAAAAAGAACTACAAACACCTTACCTTAAGTGGATTCTTTTTGAGCTTTTAGAACCAGTAATATGAAGACTGAAGAGCTTAAAGATATCAGCCAATATTTATTGAGCTCTTACACGTACCAAACACTCCATGAATTGCTCTATCCATTTTTTTTTTTTTAATTATCACAATTATGTACAGCTAGTGTGAGGCAAGAAAAAGTAGAAGACAAAAGAGATAAATTAAAGGAAAATTGATCCTGGATTGAATGGAAGCTAATATCAATTGGCCAACATAGTAAGGACAATCACAAATGAAGGTTAGATGCCATGTCTGGTCAGAGCTGATGATAGTAGGTAAGGAGATCAGGTAAAGTGGGGAAGATGTATTTTCAAGATTGGAACAGGCAAATTTACCAGAAGAGTGTTCTGAAGTTACAAAAACTCTTTTGAAGAACAATGTCCCTCCCTTAAAAAATCAATCTTTACTTATCTTAAAGGCACAGGATTCTGAATTAAGTAATTTCTTAATTCATCAGAACAAAATGAACAATGGAAAGATGTCTTTACTCTCTCCCCTCTTACCTCCCCCACTTTAGTTGTAGGGGGGCAACAAGTATATTATAATCATCCCAAAATGTTTCTCATATTGTTGGGACATTGGATCAGCTGAGAGACATTCAGTGTTTTGACATAACAAAGTAGGGAAAAAAGACTCCAAGGTCCACTCCATTACCGATTTTCACTTTCCCAGAAAGGAAGAGAGGAGGATGAGGGAAAATAAAAGGAGAAGGAGGAAAAAGTTGAGGAAGAAGAGGAGAAGGAAGGAGACTTTATTAGATTAATTAAGTTTTACTACACAAAAACACTCTGACTAGGTATCCATATGGTAGGAACATTGAAAGTTGCTAATTACATCTGGACACCTGAAATATTCACTAGAACAGCAAGTAGAATTTTCAGTAAAATTTAGCATTTTACTAACTTTAGCTTATTAATGTCAAAATTAGTTTCAAAATGAGCCTTTATACATGTAAAAATAGAAGTCTATGAGGGGAGAATAGTCTACAAAATGGCCCATTAGATGGCTTCAAATAGTCTCTCAGTTCCCAATTGGATTTTTTTAATTTAAATTTATCTTCCACAGGCAACCAATTATATTCATATTCTGCTAAATCAATTTGGGATCTCTGGTAGCATAGTGCCTAAGGCATTTGCCTGCTAATCAGAAGTCTTGAGGTTCAAACCCACCAGCCACTCCTCAGAAGGAAGAGTGGGTAATCTACTTTTGTAGTGATACTACCTTGGAAACCCAAGGAGGGGTCACTATGAGTCAGATCTGACTCTATGGCAGTGAGTTTGGTTTGGTGTTTGGTTTGAAATCAATGTAGGCAATTTCTTGTACACCTATGTGTAAGGCAAATTGCTCAGTGTTATGGTAAATGAAAACTCAAACAAACTAGTCATTCTATTCTCCCAATCAATTATTTTTTCTTGTCTTTTCCACAATATTCTACCACCAATGTGCACATTCATATATGCGTGCCCACTCACACTAACATACACACAAATGCATAATCATTCATGATAGTGCTGGTTATTTTATACTTAGGTTTTGTTTTGTACTCTGAATCTCCTCAGGTTTTCTAAGGCTATACTTTAAACACCAGATATCTGCTAGCAAAGCTCCTCACAATCAAACTCTTTTTTTTTTTTTTTCCCCAAAATACATTCCCCAGAGAATGCCTGTCAAGCATGGATCAAGAGTACTTGCAGAAGACATGTCAACTCCTTCTGCTGGACAAAGAAATAGGAATGTTCTGTAAATACTAAAGCAAAAGCATAGTTCTAAAACACATGAATTCCATCAAGATGGATTTGTGCCAAAATGTGATAGTAAAATTATATCTTATTCTCCAAAAGACATGATGATTGGTTTTTGAATACTACTAATCAATAGAATATACTTGAACAAATGATAAATGGAAAACACATTGGGAACGTACAAAATAATGGAAAATAACACACAACCATTTATTAAATGATGGAGCTAAGATTCATGAAACTTAAAAATAACAACCCAGAGTGATTGAAAAGATAGAATGTGGCTTCACAAAAATGAGAATGCATTAGTATACCCCTTCTTCACTGTACAAAGAAATACCTAGGTTATATTTATTTTATTCAATAATAGAATAGTAATGAGAATCATATTTGAATATAAGAACTAGGGGATGATGAGTCTGACCATCTAGTTGGCTCATTTTCTTGATAAAAAAAAAAAATCATGAAAAACAAAGAAAACAACTCTCATCTTGTCTTCTCAATGTGACTGAAAAAAAAAAATCATAGTATCTCAAAGTTTCAAATGACATTTAAGGTCACAAATGACTTCATTTAAGGACCTCTAGTGATATACTGCCTAAGACATCTGAGTGCTAACCAGAAAGTTGGAGATTCAAATGCACCAGCCACTTCATAGAAAGAAGATTGGACAATCTACTTTCATAAAGATTTACTGCATTGGAAACCCAAAGGGGGTTGCTATGAGTCGAAATTGACTCAATGACAGTGAGTTTGGTATTTATGACTTTATTTAAATCAACATCACACAATATGCATATCATATAAACATCCAGTTTAAATACCTCCAGTAATACAGATAGAATTAACTTCAAATATATTAGACCATGTTGTTGTTGTTGTGTGCCATCGAGTCGGACCC
>NW_006921612.1:13114211-13120655 GCF_000298275.1 Orycteropus afer afer | reverse complement strand
GATTCTATGTGCACAATACTGAATGATACAGGAAACATCAAAGAAGATGGAAGAAATATGCAGAGTCACTGTGCCAAAAAGAATGGTCTATGCTTAACTATTTCAGTAGGTAGCATATGATCAAGAACCAATGGTATTGAGGAAGATGTCCAAGGTGGACTGAAGGAATTGACAAAAAAATAAAAAAATAAAAAAATAACAAGCCTCCAGGAATTGACAGAACACTTACTGAGATTTTCAAAATATGGATGCAGTGCTATAGGTGCTTACTCATTTATGCCAAGAAATTTGGAAGACAGCCACCTGGCCAACTGACTGGGGAAAAAAAAAAAAAAATTGATAGTGTGCCCTTTCCAAAGAAATGTGATGCAACAGAATGTAGAATTTATTAAACAATATCATTAGTCTCACACACAAGTAAAATTTTGCTAAAGATAATTTAAAAATACTTGCAGCAGTATACTGACAAGGAAATTGCAGAAATTCAAGATGGATTCAGAAGAGGATGTGGAACAAAGGAAATCATTGCTGATGTCAGATGGATCTTGGCTGAAAGCAAAGAATACCAGAAAGATGTTTAGCTGATGTTTTATTGACTATGCAAAAGCATTTGATTGTGCAGATCATAACAAATTATGGATAACATTGTAAACAATGGGAATTCCAGAACACTTACTTGTGTACATTAGTCACCAATACATAGACCAAAAGGCTTTCATTTGGACACAACAAGGTGATACCACATATTTTGAAATCAGAAAGAGTGTTCTTCAGCATTTATCCTTTCACCATCATATTCAATCTTTATATTAAGCAAATAATCTGAGAAACTGGACTATATGAATAAGAACACAGAATAAAGATTGGAGGAAGAATCTTTAACAACCTGTGATATGCAGATGACACAGTCTTGCTTGCTGAAATTGAAGATGGCTTGAAGCACTTACTGATGAAGATTAAAGTTTGCAGTCTTCAGCATGGATCACATCTCAACATAAAGAAAACAAAAATCCGCACAGCTGGACCAATAAACAAGATCAAGATAAATGGAGAAAAGAAAAATTGAATTTGTCAGGGATTTTATTTTGCTTGGATCCACAGTCAACACCCAGGGAAGCAGCAGTCAAGAAATCAGACATCATATGGCACTGGAAAAGTTTTCTGTACAAGACCTATCTACAGTGTTGAAGAGCAAAAGTGTCACTTTGAAGACTAAGGTGCACCTAATCCAAGCCATGGTATTTTCAGTTGCCTCATATTGAATATGAAAGCTGTACAATGAATAAGGAAGACCAAAGAAGAGTCAATACCTTTGAATTATGGTGTTGGCAAAGAATACTGAAAATACCATGGGCTGCCAGAAGAATGAACAAATGTGTCCTGGCAGAAGTGGAGCTGGAATGCTCCTTGGAAGCAAGAATGGCCAAACTTCTTCTCATCTACTTTGGTCATGCTGTCAGAAGAGACCATTCTCTGGAACAGGATATCATGCTTGGTAAAGTGAGGGTCAGTGAAAAAGGGGAAGACCCTCAACAAGATGGGTTCACACAGTGCCTGTAATGATGCACTCTTGTATATCAAAGATTGTGAGGATGGTGCAAGATCAGGCAGTATTTCTTTGTTTTGTACATTTGGTTGCTGTGAATCAGAGAGAACTTGAAGGTGTCTAGCAACAACAACAAGAAGGCTTAATAGAAGGGTCTCTCTATAGAGAAAAAAAAAAAAAAAAAAAGGAAGAGTATATATATATATATATATATATATATATATATATATCTATAGAGAAAAAAAAAAAAAAAAAAAACTACTCTTACTGATCTAAGAGAAGCTGACAGATCCCCTAAAACTGTGGCCCTTAGACACCTTCCAATCTGGAACTGACTCACCACTCTGACCCAACTTTCAGCCAAATTACAGGCAGGCCTATAAAGTAAGCAATGCCAGGGAGGTAGGCACTCATTAGAACAATCAACTACATGAGATCAAAAAGGTGGAATTTTCCCAGGGACAAAGCTAAGAAGACTAGAAGGGATAAGAAAGAAGGAGGAATGGAAATGTTAAACAAAGGAGAAAGTGGGAAGAATGCTATTATATTGTGGGTGTGATGAGTGTCACAATGCAAAATGTATATGAATTTTTTAATGAAAATGAATTTGCTCTGTGAATTTTCACCCAAATACCCAAAAATAATAATAATAAACTGAATTAAGCTTATATTGAGCTGAAATATGTGTACTCAACTGTACAAAAACTTGATTAATTCTTCCTATTGGAACTGCATTATTTTTAAAATATTAATCTACCAGATATTTACAAATAGCTATTAAAATCACCTCTACATAGTCACCTAAAGCCAAGGTTAAATCAAAGAGCTGGTCACACTATTTCTCACTCTTGTCATGTCATCAGTTTCCATCATATAGATTTTACTATATCAATTATCAAAATGGGTATGTGGAAGAAGGTACTCCCTAGGCAAATATGCCTCCTATTATTTACAGCTTGAAATTTCAAGAGGAGAACCTCCAAATCCATTTGATGAATAATAGTGTGTATTGGCATAAATCAAAAGAGCCAGTGATTCTTTCAATCCATGAGCAATTTTATTGGCATATTCTGAAATAGCTGATCTTCTATGCTTCTACTAAGCAAATTGCAAAAGCTGGAAGTCTTCATTTAAGTGGTCAGTTTCAACATGAAGCATTCATAATATCATAGGATATATGGGAATTCTAAGCATATAATGTCACAGCAAAGATATCATACAGCCACTTATCAGAACAATAGAGTAGTCATATGGAGCACCAATGGGTTAAGCAGTAGGTAAAAACAAAACTGCAGTCAAGATGTCTCAAACTGTGTCCTTGTGACTCTGAACTCTGTCTCTCTCAGAGAGCTCTCCATTTTGATATTGTTTCTCAGGGTATGTTTTCCTGACAGACCTTTTCTCCTCTCACTTGGGGCCAGGGTCATCATAAAGATTCTTCCAAGCACAGCTCTAATAGCTCATTGTTCACTTATTCCCTGTGCTGGATGCTTATAGGAGGAATCTTGCCTCATAGTCAATTGTCTCTTGACTGTGATCCATCCATCATGTAAGCCTGGAGGTCAAGGTAACCTATGACAAGCTAGGTTCCCAAGATCTAGTATTTGATCAAGAGTCAGAGGTCTCCAGAGTGAGCTCAGAAAATTATTTAAAGTGAATCATAGAAAATCAGACCAGAGAAGGCTAATATGTCCTCAAGCAAAACAGTTAGAAGCAGGAGATCAATTTCTAAGTCCAAAGATGGGGAAATCTAGAGACAAAGGTCAAGATGAGAACCAAAGTTAAGAGAGACAAAGAAGATACTGGCATTTTTGCTGTGAAGAAGGCTAATATATCTGAATGTTGTTCTAATTGGGTATAGGCCAATGAGAAGGAATTCTCTGAACCAGAAAATGAATCAAGATGGACTGGACACATCATGCCACCTGGGAAAGTGACAAAATCTGAAGTTTGTAACCTCTTGGAACTGGGTTAAAATCATGTCTGTGCCCCATACCCACAGAGAAATCACTTCACGGAGACTCAGTGTTGTCAATTCCATATGAATAAGTGATAACTATCTTAAGGTATAATAAGGAGTATTGTCAATATGTGAAAAAGTACTTATTACAGTTTTTGGAATGTAGTGGCATGATTGTATGCTGCCATTATCACAGTTATTGTCTTAGAGCTTCCCATGTCTTACCTCAGCCAATTTTCAAGTATCCCCTAACCCAGATGCCTCTGTAAGGCAGTCAGTGTTTTCACCTCCATCAGACCCTGTATTCATGATTTACTGGCAGACTATAGATAACAAATATTCCATCTCATTGCCCCATAAATAAAATTGTCTACCTGTGTTTTCTGAATGTTTGTTCAGAATACAACTTCTTAATATTCAAGGAAGCTCTTAAGCCTCTCAAATTTTCATTTTTGAGAAATAGAGGTCTTCACTGATGATGTTGTTGTTGTTGTTATGTGCCATCGAGTTGGACCCGACTCATAGCGACCCCTCCTTGGGTTTGCGAGGCAGTATCACTACGGAAGTAGATTACCCCATCTTCCTTCCGAGGAGTGGCCGGTGGGTTTGAACCACCAGCCTTCTGGTTAGCAGTCAAGTGCTTTAGGCACTACACTACCGGAGCTCCCTCACTGATGGTAGTAGTGTAGATATTACAATACCACCGGAAGCCATTTGTATGCATTGATAAAGGTGAGAGATTTTGTCTAGCAACAAGGAAAAGTGGGAGTAGTTTTGGTTGAACTCAAGGACTAGGAGTAAAGAAGAGGTTGTTAAAAGTGATGGCATAATGTCTGTTCCTATTGCAATTAGAGTTAGAGTCAGGAAAAGACAGAAAACTGTAATAGACACTGTGAGTCTGGACACAAGCAATTTAGGGGCCCAATTAACCAAGACTGGCACTAATTTAAGGAGGAAGTCGTGCTTGAGTTTGTTTGTTCCTTTTTTTTTTCTTTTTGCTCTAGATCCAGCCCCTCCTTGACAACCCCTTTACCTTGTGGTTTTTGGGACACATGGCACATTTGCACAAATATTGGACTTATTTCCAAGAGTACTAATATTGTAACAACAATAAACCTTCTTCAAGCAACTCCCTGGATAATGGATATTGACAGCATGAGTCAAGCAGATGAGGAGGAAGAGGACAAACACCCAGTAGTAATTAGAGTTTGTTTGCTTACATAACATGGACAACCTTGGGCAGTGTGGCCCTAGTCATAGGCAGATGGAGCTGAAAATATCATTTTCAATAATAAGGAGGAGGAAAAAGAGGACTGATAAAGAAAAACGTATGATTTAATGCCAAACAAGAAATCCTCATCTCTAGCCATCAGTTATGGGTTCTTATAAATTTACAAATGATTTGCTCGCACACTCAGTTTTCATTAGTGTCATAGTCCCTCATGCTGGAAGGTGATTTAAGGTGATGAAGTTAATGACACACAAACAAGGTGAGAACTTGTGAAGACTGTCCTTTCAAGTCACCAGAGGACTACACATCTCTCCATTTACAAAAGAGGTAAACTGAGGCACAAAGAGCTGAGGTATGGCATTGTCCAAATTAAAAATCCTTTTCATGTCCTCTTCTCTAGGCCACAGTACTTCCTCAGAGAGAACTTGAGGGTGTGCAAATTTAATCAATATCTTTCAAAAGTTTAATAGATTTTCTTTCTCTGCTTTCAGAAGACATTATTTTTAATCTACAAAAAAGCATGGGTAATTTGCATTTAAATATACAATATTTTTCAACAACACCAACAAAATTCTGCTCCCTTTATGAGACAATATCATCCTGTTACCCTAAAGGGACCCCAAAGTTCCTGTCAAAAGTTTACAGGGAAAAAATTTCCTTCCTTGCATAAAACAGTCAGTGAATATACTGTGGCAAGACAAGTTGTATGTGTTAAGAAGTTCTAACCTATAGCAAGAAAATAATTGAAAGCTTAATTTATTTTGAGTTAGGTGTTAGAAAGCAAGGTAAGTGGGCCCAATGATGAACCAGCCTGGATTTTTAAATAAAATTAAGAAATACGAACTTTAACACAAATTTTCTCTGCATTTCTTTCTAATTCTGTCTTTTACTTCTCTACTATCTTAGTGGAAAGGAGCTTTGATGGTGCAGTGCCTAAGGCATCTGACTGGTAACCAGAAGTTTGATAATTTAAACCCATCAGCCACTCCATGAAAGAAAGACCAGTCAATCTACTTCCATAAAGATTTATAGCCTTGGAAACCCACTGGGGGTCCATATGAGTTGGAATCAACTCATTAACAGTGTTTTTTTTTTTTTTCCAGTTATCTTAGTGGAAGAGAGTGCACCTCTTTCTAGCCAACTTATTCCTCTCATCCATTCCTTCTCTGCCATCTCTCAAGACTTTGCTCCATTATCTATCCGTTCTCACTTTATATCTTCAATCATTTTCTGTATATCAGCTCTTTCACCTGGGCATACATACATGTTCAAATACCCCCAATTACTAGGTTAAATAAGAAACAAAAGAAAAGACAATCAGCCATGTTTGATTATGATTTAGTCATCCTCTTTCTTTCCTTTCTTGTTCTAGAAAAACAAGCCAGAGCTGGGAGAATAGAATGGACTGTAGGAAGTCAGCCAGTTCAGGCCATGATTCTAGAAAATAGACTTCACCTGCTTCATACACAGCTTTCCTGGTGACAGCCACTTGATAACTGAGGCTCATCCTGTCTTACCCTGTTTCTTTCTAAGCATGATCCACATATAGAGTTAGAGTCAAGGTGTGTGGGTGCTTGGCCAGAAGAAAGAGACTCAGAAGTGTCAACACTAGTAGATTAAACAGACTTTGGTGATGAGAGAAGGGATTCTTCTATTTACACATCTCCTTTCTAAAATAGTATCACAGTTGTTCCCTTTCCATCCATT
>NW_006921612.1:13108465-13112816 GCF_000298275.1 Orycteropus afer afer | reverse complement strand
GTTGTATTAGATGAAAATGGAAGACAAGTTATAAGATCTTGGAAAAGAAAAAGATGAAAAAGCTGAGTACTCTTAAATGAACACATGTCACATTGGAAGGAAAGATGAAAGATCTTGAAATGAAAAATATACTGAATATTACACCTTTAGGAATCAATAAATCTAATGGCAAGACTTGGAAAATACAGTTGATCATCGGATAGATTAGGATTCGAAAAAGAAAGAAAAACATTATTAAAATATAGAACTTGATAGGCTCCACAATACACCTTAAGGCTATGAAAGCAGGAAAAAATCCAATGAATTTGATCAATATGGTCAAAAGAGGTTTCCCAAACCACCTATCATTTGCCCAAATGTATAGGAAACATCATTGCTATTATCACTTTACTTAAAACATTGCATCAGTTAATATAATGAATGGGGATTTCTCAGCCAGCAAGATACTCTGTATTTCTTACTAATATTTTCACATATTGAAAACCTAATTAATTCAAAATCAATTTTGTCTGGTCCCTTGTGTTCTAAATTAATGAGATTTCAGTACAGTCTATCTTGGTAACAGACTCAAGTTCTGCCTTCATTTCCTAAAATTTTCCTAGCCAAAAATGTTTCCTAAAAAGTAAAATAGAAAATATTCTTTATTTTAACAAAATGTTAGATCATGCATTTAAATTTCAAAGCTAAGAACAAAGTGTAAAATTAATATGTGTGCCATTTTTCAGCTCAATTTTTGTTTTTTTAATGAAACTTGCCTTCTTCTCTATTATCCCTATCACTTCAATTGCCTAGTCCTCCCCACCCTTTCCTGGACTATTTGCTATGGGCTGATCTGTGGTCTCTCAGTTCTCCTCTCACTCCATCTTTATAAATTCACGCATACTTTAGCCAGAGTACTTAATCTAAAATAAATGTCCATTTCATTTTAACCCTTGCTTAAAACCCTCTTTTGGGAGCAAGAAACACACTTGTTAGCATGGTTTACAAAGGTTTCCACAATCTAGCTCTTATCAGGCCCTGACGTCTTATGTCTTCAGCTAAAATACATCCATAGCCCAAGGGAGAACTATAAGATTTGTATCCTAAATAACCTACCCTTTCTGTGTATGCTTTGCATAATATTACTTCTGTTCAACATGTCCCTTTACCCATCTTTGTTTGCTGAACCTCTACTCTTTCTTCAAACTAAGTTTCCACAATCCTTCCTTTGTGAACCCTTCCTATTCCTTCCCAGAGTTATGGCTGTTGCCTCTTTCCAAAGTCACCCAAAACACCATGTGTTATATGTATTTATAGATATTGATTTGTCTTTCTTTCTTGCCCATTTAAGTGTAATCTTATGGGCTATATCTTATTTATTACTCACTAATTTCTAGCTCTTATCACTTGTTTTCTACCATTTGTCTGTCAGTTTGTCACACTGTGGTGGCCTGCATGCTGCTGTGAAGCTAGAGACTATGCCACCGGTATTTCAAATACAAGCAGGGTTACTCATAGTGGACAGGTTTCAGCAGAGCTTTCAGATGAAGATAGACTTGGAAGAAGGACAGGATCATTCACTTCTGGGGGAAAATGTTAAGAATAGCAGTAAAACACTGTTAGGATGAACAGAAGTAATAGTATGGAAAGAACAAAGAGAGAGAGTAAGCTTTTGTCACGGTTCTTGGAAAATATTTGTAAAAGGAATGAATGAATGAATGGGTCTGTGTAGTACAGTTCTTGACCTGGTCACTCATTACATAAAGTTGATGAGATTTCCCCACCCGGCTTCATATTTCATTTCTCAATGAGGATTTTGTCACTGTTGCCTTTTATAAGCTTCTTTTCAAGTTCATTTAAAACAGATTTCCCCCACTTACATGACTTAGGGATGGAGAAATGGGGGAGAACCCCAATCATAATATTATTTGCTATAGGCTACTGACCATATTGGGAGCTCTGGTGGCATAGTACCTAAGGCATTTGACTACTAACCAGAAGGCTGATGGTTCAAACCCACCAGCCACTCCTCAGAAGGAAGGTTGGGCAATCTACTTCCATAGTGATACTGCCTCGGAAACCCAAAGAGGGGTCGCTATGAGTTGGATCCAACTCCATGGCAGTGAGTTTGGTTTGGCTTCTTCTTTTTTTTTTTTTTTTTAACTGAACACAGGTGCCACTCTCACTCTATAAGCCCCTCATCTCTCAGCTAGTATTTCTGACCAAACAATCTGTCCAATAATTTATTTATGCTCCATTAGAGAAAGAGAAGAATAGAGCTGGCAACAACTTGTACTAGGCTGTTACAGGCTATAATTGATCACATTCAATGTTCCAGACCCACCATGAAAGATCCACTATCCCTACTCCTGCCTCAGAGAGCAGAGCCTGCCTTGAACAGAAGACATGGCTTATGCAAAGGAGCCAGAATCCAAACATCCCTTCAAGACCTAGATGCCAAGGAAGTACTGGGATGAATTAGGAAAAATCAATGATGGGAAAAATAGCTTGGTTGGATCTTTATCCCAAAGGCTAATTATTTGAAATGTCATCAGTTCAAAGATAATAAAGTCTCTTACTTTCATCTCTTTTCCATGCAGGGGCTCCTGATGCCCAATGGTGTTGAGAAATCTATCTCCTGGTATTGGAATCCCAACATATTTGTAAATGATTACATAACTGTGTAGGTGAGTTTCAAAAAAATAAAAAAGATGGAATTTTAAAAATATATTTACTTCAATTGCATAATTCGAAACATTCTTGGAGCAGATATTTAATAATATAAAGCAAATATTCTAGTTACTGAGTCTTGATTTACATACATAATAGGTACTTTACTATAACATTATTTAGAATTAGAAGCATTAAAGAAAATTGTATTTTCAGCTATTTTGTGGTAGAGGCTTTATCCAATTTGTCTCATTCTATCTTCTTTGTAATATCAGTATTATTATTCCAGATTTATGGACAAGAAAATGGTGTCTTAGAGATATAAAATGATTTGCTCAAACTTACCGAGTTGGTGAGGAAGAGCTGACCTTGAAGTATAGCTCTGTTGTTGTTGTTAGGGGTCATCAAGTTGCTTCTGATTCACAGAGACACTATGACCAACAGATGAAGTATTCTCTGGTCCTGCACTATCCTCACAATCATTGCCATGTTTGAGCCAAATGTTGTAACCACTGTGTCACTCCATCTTGTTGAAAAGTCTACCTCTTTTTTGCTGAATTTCTCCCAAGCATTATGTCCCGTTATCAGACTGGCTTCTGATAACTTGTCCAATATATTTGAGACAAAGTCTTACCATCCTCCCTTCTAAGAAGCATTCTATCTGTTCCTCTTCCAAAACAGATTTGTTCATTCTTCTGGAAGTTGAGGGTATATTCAATATTCTATGCCAACAACACCATAATTCAAAGGCCTTAATTCTTATTCATTGTCTATCTTTTGCATGAATATGAACTGATTGTAAATAGCATCGCTTGGGTAAGTTGAACCTTGCCCTCGTGGTGACATTTTTGCTTTTTAACATTGTAAAGAAGTCTTTTGTAGTAGATTTGGCCAATGCAAAATGCCGTGTGCCTTCTTGACTGCTGCTCTCATGAGCATTTATTGTGGATCGATGTAAAATGAAATCCTTCACTTTGATATTTTCTCCATTTATCATGATGCTGCTTATTTGTTCATTTATGGGGATTTTTTTTTTTTTTTTTAGATGTAATCCCTACTGAAGGCTGTAGTCTTTGGTCTTTCTCAGTAAATGTTTCAAGCCCTCTTAACTTTTCAACAAGCAAAGTTGTGACATATACATAGTGCAGGTTGTAATTTGTCTTCCTTCAATCCTGATGCTATGTTCTTCTTCATATCTTCTCAGATTATTTGTTCAGCATACAGATTGAATAAATATAGTGAGAGTTTACAACTCTGATGCACACATTTTCTGATTTAAAACTATACAGCATTCCATTTGAGCAACTGCCTCTTGATTTAGCTCTTCTGGATCCCAAAGCCTTTGGTTTTCTACTCAACTTCATTGCTTTTGTCATGTAGAGGTAACTCAGACACATTCATAATAATAGGGCCAAGGAACTTTAGAATCAAGAGGATTTTGTTAAGTAACAATCTTATTTAGTAATAAGGTACCCATATTTTCTGAATCCTAATAAAATAAGTATAGTACGACCTCTAGGAATCCATATATATATATACCATATATATATATATATATATATATATATATATATGGATTGACCTTACCTACCTCTTTATACTTCCTCCCAAAACAAACTTGTCAGAAAGATGAGGGCACATATAAAATTTCTTATAAGAATATCTGGTTCAGTGTAACCTAAGCACTCTAAATGTCAAATGA
>NW_006921612.1:13105191-13108262 GCF_000298275.1 Orycteropus afer afer | reverse complement strand
GTCTTCCTTCTGAGGAGTGGCTGGTGGGTTTGAACCACCATCCTTCTGGTTAGCAGTCAAATGCCTTAGTCACTATGCCACCAGAGCTCCTTAAATAATAAAATGCACATAAATATTCCATCTGTTGTTATTATTGCCTTGTATCAACTCCAACTCATGGTGACCGCATATACACAGAATCAAAGGTAGAATTATTTGTTCATTTCTATGATTGAGCTACACCTGCCATCTAACATTTGGAGTAACCTACAGAATGTTTTCCACAGAGGCAGTACTATTTTTGATTGTTACAATTAATAATGAGCTATCCTCATGATGATTGGTATGCTCAAATTCATTGTTGCAGCCACTATTCACTTTGAGTGCCTTCCAACTAGGAGTCTAAAACTGTGATCCATAGGATTTTCTTTGGTTAATATTCAAAAGTAGATCGCCTGGTCTTTCTTCATTGTCTAACTTAGTCTGGAAAAGCCTCTGAAACTTGTCCACCGTGGCAATCCTGCTGGTATTCAAAATACCTATTACATAGCTATCAGCATCATAACACCATACAAGCCACCACAGTACAACAAAATGACAGTTGAGTGGTGGGGAGCATAATAGACATCTAGTAATTTCAGTTATTATCAAGTAATATTGATACAAATGAAATAACTTCATCAATAATTTCCCCTGAATTTGATAATTGCCTCATAAGACTCTGAGTAGAAATCCTGACCTTGCCCTAAACCATTCAGTCCAGGGCCTCCTCCCCTGAGCTGTTTCTATCTCAATTAAGGCAGATACAGAGATTTAGTTCTTGTCACAAGTTTTACTCAGGATCACCATCACACATTACAATCAAAAGTCTTCCAAGGAGGGACCTTTACATTTATTAGGGTTAAAATAAGGAATTAGGGAGCAAGTATATGTGATATGGAATGCATGTTGTTGTTATGTGCCTTCGAGTCGGACCCAACTCATAGCGACCCCTCCTTGGGTTTCCAAAGTGGTATCACTACGGAAGTAGATTGCCCCATCTTCCTTACAAGGAGTGGCCGGTGGGTTTGAACTGCCAGCCTTCTGGTTAGCAGACAAGTGTCTTAGTTACTATGCTACCAGAGCTCCCATGGAATGCATAGTTATACAAAAATTTCATTAGCAGCTTTAAAGAGCTAATTTTGTTTCAATTAGTCAAAACCTCTTCTTTACTCTCTTCTAGAGAGCCCCACTCCCACTGCAGTGGAGTCGTATCTGACTCATGGCAACCCCTCCTGGGGTTTCAGAGGTGGTATCTCTACGGAAGTAGATTGCCCAACCTTCCTTCCGAGGATTGGCTGGTGGATTTGAACTGCTAACCTTCTGGTGACCAGGCAAATGCCTTAGGCACTACACCACCAGAGCTCCTCTTCTAGAGAGAGAATTCTAAATTCTAAATAGTGAGAATTATATTTATTTTTATTCATATAGATTATTAGACCAAAGAACTATTTTCTTGAAGACTGAGAGAGATAGAAACAAAGAGAGAAGTAGAAATCTTAAGCACAAGCTCACATAAATTATATCCTGATGAGGCAGCTATACTTGTTTAAAGATCTGGAATTCTGCCTACTCAAAGTCTTCACTTTACCATTCCCGCCATAGGAGTCCAAATCAGGTCTAGAGATAATAGAGCACGAGAAGAAAGTTACAACCAATAGAACCAATTTTAAATTGATTTCTTTGGTAAAGAATGCCATCTAAGATATAATGTCATCCTTCACATCTCCCCATCTCAAGCATCACATTCCAGCTACACTGACTGCCTTCCCACACACAGCATGAGCTCTCAAGTCTCCAGACATGATTAGCCTTTGTTACACCCATTTTTTGGACTCACTCCTTAAATTTCAGCTTCTTGTTCCTTCATTTTTTTCTTATGTTTTAACTACAGTATGGTAATGATTTCCTGATTCTTAAGAGCTTCCTCTTCTCCCATTTCACTTTATTCCTACTTCCACACAAGCAGTATTCACAATGCATTGTCAACTTTTTGTGTCTGTCTCCTAACTAGACTACAAGCTGCTTGTGGTAAAAACTATCTCTTTTGATCTTTTTCCTTATCATTAAGCCTATAACATAATAACTTCTCAATAACTTTAAAATCAATAATTACCAAAAATAAAGTTTGAAAATGAGAATTCATTAGCTGTTCTACTAGCACATGGAATAAAATCAGTACAACCATGGCAGTAGGATGACACAGCAAGAATGTGAGGGACAGTTTTATGGAAGGAGCTTAAGTTTTGGCAGCAGACACACTTGGCCTCAAATTTTGGATCTGGCTTTAATAGCTGAGTGTCTTTGTGCCTCAGATTACTTATCGAAAAGCAAAATGGAGGTGAGGACAAAATTCACTTTGCAGGCTTGTTGGGAAAGTTAAGTGAATTACTGAACAGGAAAGTACATGGTTCATGGCAGATACTCAGTAAATGAAAACAGACTATTTGATCATGCAGAGCATAGTCTCTAGAGTCAGAGGTCCTGGTTCAAAACTCAGTGCTACCATTTCCAGCTCTGTTGCCTTTGGCAAGTTACTTGAATACTCTTTGGTTCCTCAGGTCCTCCATCTGTAAATGAAAATAAGAATAGTATGAGCTCATAGAGATATTGAAAGAACTGAGTTAATGTTTAGGAGAGTGACTGGCACATAAAAAAGTACTATGCAGATATTAGCTATATAAACATTATCGTACTCCCCGATTGAAATATACTCTTACTGTATCTACATTTAGCTTCTCCAATGGGAATGATATCAGTGCCTGGTAGTACAAACGGTTAACACATTTGGTTGCTAACCTAGAGGAACCTTGGAAGAAACCCTTAAAGATCTACTTCTGAAAAACCAGCCATTGAAAGCCCTATAGAGCAGAGCTTGTCTCTGACACACATGTCTCCATGAGTTAGAATAGACTTGATGGCTTAAAAAAAATATATCAGTAGGATTAAATGTGCTATGTGTTTGAGAAAGTATGTGTGTGTAAATTTGCATAGAGACTACTTATATGTACTTGTGAAAGAAGAGTGGGAAAAAGATTATTGCAATAGGGTTT
>NW_006921612.1:13101135-13104756 GCF_000298275.1 Orycteropus afer afer | reverse complement strand
ACACACAAACACACAAAAGCCAATATTATCAGCCTTCACTTGACAATAAACATTTTTCTTTTCCTTCAAATTCTGGAAAGTTTGGGGAGAAAAAAATTTGTCGATGCACCATGAGGCTGCAGTTCATGCCTCCCAAGCTGCTGCAACTTATCTCTAGAGAACCCTGACTTATCTCCCCGGCTGATGACTAATTCTTTTTCCTGTAGTCTCAGTCCTCCGTGTGATAGCAGGGACTGCTTGCCCACCTCTCAGTTTCTCTGCCTTGGCTGGTGTCACTCTGCACAGGCTGGAGGGGGACAATGGATGGAGGCTCCAGGAGGATAGTCTTTGGAGAGCAGATTTGGCCAAGCCAGTTGGCAAATACAGTCCAATAAACAGAAGGTCTTGTGCTAGGAAAGTATGGTTGTGAAATCAGTGCAGACTTCTTGATGATCAGCTGAGATGGGACCAGCTGGGATAAAGTAGTCATCACGAGGTGAGGAAGCATGAACTTTCCCTTGAGCCACTCTGCCATCTCCTAGGGGGAAGAAATGGTCACTATGATGCTTCCTCAGGGTGCACAGAGGCTCTACCTCTGTGTGTATTTATTCCTTCAACAAATCTGGAGTACTTCCTGAAAAGCAGACTTTGTGCTAAATACTGGGACTATGAGAGTTAGGAAGCTTGGGTCCAGGGAAGGAGTGATTCTAAGTGTTCAGAGAGAGAAAAGAAGAACCTGTTGCAAAGACAAAGAGGAGAGATGTTAAACCTTGTCTGAAGAGTATAGTTCAACTGTGGAATGTGATGAGGTTTATATAGCTAATATCTGAAGAATAACATTGATAAGATTTATATTCAGGCCCTGAAGACTGCCAAAAAAAAAAAAAAAGAAAAAAACTAGTCAGATCAGTGAAAGGCTGAGCAAAAGAAAGGTTCAATAAGGAGAAGGAAAGGAACATTTCTCAAGGTGTAAAAGCATTAAAGTCTGATATGATAGTAAAGCCCATGACAGTTAAAGAAGAGAATCATAAAGAAAGAAAGCACACTAGTGTAAACTTAAACTCTAAAGGTGTGTGTAAACATATGTGTCTATATATTTATATATATATATATATATATATATATATATATATATATATATGTAAATATATATGTCTATAGTGTGCATGTGTAAGTAACTTACACATGCACACTTACACACCCACACAGAGTCAGTGATGTACTGGTAATGTTTAATAGTTGTTTGGAGGTGGGGAAGTCCTAATTTATAGGATTTGCTGATTTCCATAGTGAAAATACTCCCAATGTTATGTACAAGGCTGGGAAGAAAAGTGAACTATTTGTTCATTGTGAGCCAGGATAAGTCAATTCTAGCACATCACTGTATATGCAAACATACATAATTTAGAATTCTTTTTAAGGTATATTTTTCTATAGGACCTATCCATTTTCTTGAAGCATAGGGTCAGTTGTTTCTTCATTCTTTCCTGTTTCTATTTCTCTATCATGGAGTTAGAATTCAAAGATGCTTGTAAAACAATCATAAAACAGAATATTTGATTTTGTTCTTTTCTCCCTGGTTTACAGTTCTCTTCCCCACATCAAATTCAACAATTATTTAGTAACTGAGCTTTATCCAGGCCAAAGGAACCGACATAATTTCAAAAGAAATAGCTCAGGGATTTTGGTTACACGGGGAGTATTTTTTCTCTCCAAAACTCCCATTAAAATGATAATTAAAGAGATAACCAACATATCAAGTAAAAATAAGTAAAAGGCGTAGACTTTAAAAGACAAGTGAGAGAAAAGACAGCATCAAAAAGAGAAGGAAGAAAAGTTTGGAAGAGAGAACACATCAGCAAATGGTACCTGACAGAGCAAATCAGAAAAAGCAGAGACCTAAGACATTGTAAATGGTAAGGGCTGAACTCAAGAACCAGGAAAAAGCCTTTCACTGGACAGAAGCATCAGTGGACACTGAGTCAGACAGGTAGGACTACAAGCAGACAGGTTGGTTGGAAATTTACAGACAAAGCAATTACTCCCCTAGACCCAATTTCCTACTTTAGCCAGATGAGGAACTACTCTATCTTGACTTAACCCCCCCCCCCAAAAAAGGGGGGGTTTTCAACTCTACAGATGCTGAACAAAGGACCCCGGGTCCAGGACACTAGTCACAACTGAGAATAAGGTTTAAAAAAAAAAAAAAAATTGCCTTCGAGTTGATTCTGACTCATAGTGACACTATAAGACTGAGTAGACCTCCTCCATAGGGCTTTCAAGGCTGTAATCTTTATGGAAGAAGATTCCCACATTTTTCTCCTTGGGGCTTAACCAATAGCCATCAAGCCTTCTCCAGGAGCAAGCACTATTCACAAAGAGAAGAATTCAATGAAAGTCTACTGCAGAACAACGAGGCTCCCTTCTATCTTCATTCCCTGTGTAATAAAATTTATTTGTTTGTTTTTCCTTAAAATGCTGCCTTGACACAGTTTTGAGACCCTGGCTGCAGAACAATCAACTCCCCTACTTGACCAACTAAAATAAATTAAATCTCCAACCATTTCCCTTATATGGCTCTCACAGTCTTGTGTCAATATGCATCTGCCTTAATGGCCTCCAGAGGTCAAGTTAGAGCCAACAAATAGGAATGGCCTCTATGCCTTTGAACAAGCAGAACTGTTCAAAATGCTCATTCCTCAGGAGTTTGAAAACTCTAACTAGCCTCACCCTGCTTTCATACTAAGCAATCTTCCACAACTCTAGCTTGTTATTACCTGATTTAAGGTGCAACCTTCCTGTATGGCCCTGCTTCTTGATGTGTTGTGTTCTAACCAGAGATTTGTGAATATAATAAATTTCTTTCATGACAGTCAGTTTTGAGTCTGTGTGTCTCACCATATCTGATTAAATGAATCCCAAGTGCATTTAAAAATCTCTGAGAAATCAGAAACTAGAAAGGCAATGGATGAGAGGACTGGGTCTATAAATGAAACAGTTATGTCCCTGCCCAACCAACCTAAAGAACATTTACCACCCCCTCTCTATTTCTGTAGAGATACCACTGCAGAAACCCAAGGAGGGGTAGTTAGGAGTCAGAAATGACTAAACGGCAGTGAGTCTCCATATGCACAGATACACAAAAAAACTCACCCACTGACTCACTCACACACATTCATGGGTACATTCACACATACACATTCACAGACATCTAGGAGTTACCATCAAGACATCTCCAGGAGCAAATACTATTCACAAAGAGGAGAATTCAATTAAAGTCTACTGCAGAACAATGATTCAGTCAGCCACAGGGACCAAGGTAAGTGTGGTATGAGAGGTTTCCAACAGGGAGACAAACGTGTGTGTCAGTTTATCCTACCGTGGTGATGTGTTGATATGAGTTTTGAGGCTGAGCCACTGGTGTTTCAAACCCAGCAGGATGCAGATGGTGCACAGGTATTAGCCCAGTTTACAGACTGAGACAGACTAGGAAGAAGGAAGAGGTTGTCCATTTCTCAAAGAATTGGCCAGGGAAAACCTTAGGAATAGCAAAGAAATACTGTTTGATACATTACCACACAACTTTATGAATAGTCTGGTTAGGTTAGAAGGCACTCAAAATAGGACTGGGAAAGAGCTGCA
>NW_006921612.1:13092527-13097390 GCF_000298275.1 Orycteropus afer afer | reverse complement strand
GAGCACCAAAAATTTGAGGAAAGCCTCTAAAAGAAAGGAAGTTAAGGAGGAAGGGAAGGGAAGGAGAAAGAGGAAGAGGAAGAGGAGAAGGAGGGAAAGATAGAAGGAATGAAAAAGGAAACAAAGAAAACCTTAAGGAAAAGGGATAATGAAGACAACTTTTAAAAAATATCCAACACTATAATTAATACCCTCTGATAAATAAGTAAAAACATTGTAGATATTGCATCTATGAAGTAAGAAGAGAATGTTATAAAAAGGGAACATTCTGAGCAAATACTTAAACCTTGATAGTAAAGGTAAGATAAGTGTAACTTAGTCATAAAAAGAACACCTTTTCACACTTAGTTTATTCTTATAGTTGGTAAGTGGTGAAGCTCAAATGGCATCCAGATAGTGTCTGTCTAGAGCTTGAACTCCAGGCCACTACACATACTTAAAGCTTGGCTGAGTCACACTGCTCAGAAAATATAATTCTATTTTAAAAATCAGAAGTGCAGAATTTTCAGCACGGAAAATATAAACTGGAATGTAACATATTACAATGGACTTGGAGATGAAGTCTCAAGTCATTGATTCTGAGAAAGAGTGTGGCCACAGACCATTTCAACTTTAAATGTCTCTTTCAATTTTCTCCATCATAAGCTTGTATTTGTCAGATCATTTCTCTGAATTTTAGGAAGCATGGGCTCAGGATTCAGATAGAATGGAGTCACAGAACTAATTTGGGAATGGAATGGACTTCAGAATCATTAAGTCTGATTGATTGACTTTTCACATAGACAACTCTCTAAAACAGGAGGTGGCTTGACCAAAATATGCTGGAGTTTGCATTCTGGTGCCAATACACACTTCTTACTTCTGCATGACTTGGAGAGGTTTTCTAGAAAAGTTGGAGATTGAATGGAAAAGACAGTGAAGAAAGATAAGAATTTGAAGGTAGAAAACTGCCCTTTGAGACTTAAATACTTCTTTTAACTTTTTCCCCAAAATTGTTTTCATTGAACTTTTTGTAAATCTGGGAATATTACATGCTGATGCAGCACAATATGTACATGGTAGACTCTTAATTAAGTTAAGAAGGGACATAATAGAATATTTAATAATAATAACAATGCCAGCACACATATGTAAAGGACATTAGCACCTAAATTAACCTGTATGAAAGAGTAATTGGCATCTATTGAACAAATTCTTTAGAAATGTTAGATAAGACAAATGCTGGTCTAACAATTCTCAAAACAAATTCAGAAGGTGGATATTAGTATTAGCATTAGAAATTGGCATCACTTTTTTACAAATGTGAAAAAAGACATTTAGGCAGACAAACTCATTTGTTAATTCCCCAACAACTCATAAAAAGGCAATGAGATACGCTCCAGACCTTTATAACTTTTTTTTTCTTTCTTTCAATTTTGCTTCTACAAAGTTCTGCTCTTTCGTGGTCATTGTGGGTCTCGGCCCTAGCAGTGTGAATTTATCATGACATCAACACTCTTATGCAATTTTATAGCAGGTGGTATGGAAATTTTAAGATGCTTAACGTGTGGAGTACTTAAAATCACAGATCAGTAGAAGAGGGAGGAAAGGGAGACAGAGAGAAAGAGAAAAATGAGTTCGTTGATATTTTGTTTTTTAACAAAAAGAAAGCAAAAGATGCCTCTCCATCTGAAAGTTCCACATGTCATCTCAATTCCTCAATATGTCTTTCCCTTGAGGCTCCTGGCCCACCCTTCCTGGAACTGGATGCCTCTCGGGCCCAGGAAAGCTGTCCCTGGCTCAGTCAGTGCTGCCCAAAGCCGGCCAGATGGGGCAGGCGGGAGCTGCACATGTCGCCAGACTTTGCCAGCTCTGGAAGCACCACAGAGGAACACAGATGTCTCAAGTTACCCTCTGCTACATTAGTTCCTTTCATAGTGGACTGGCTGCCCCGTGTTGGTTTGTTTACTCGTTACCGTGGGGTGCCAAAACTAACCCAAGTTGCTTCCACAGCCTTCTCTTTACTTTAATACTTTCTCCTTCAACTCTATTTTTTCGCTGGGTGGATGAGGTCTTGGAAAATCACAAGGCACAGCATACACTATATTTTTTTCTTGATAACCTTTTGACAAAGCAAGAGCAGTAGCAGCTTCCTGTCATTCCTGGGCTGTTGGGGAAAAAGCTCAGAATGCCATAACCAGAGTGTCCTGAGAAATTATCACTTACAATTTTTTTTTTTTTAAATGTTAGTCATGAAACCCTAATAGATGATGAAACACAGATATGCTGGTTGGCATGGCAGAGGAGGACTCAGATCCCTGTCAACTTCATTTGTGTATTATTTCTTACCATGTCATATAACCTTTGCAGGACAATTTGAAACCATGGATCTAACCAAGCCTCTTCATATCATTTATGAAAAAATAGACCTATATAGAGAAAAGACTGAACCCAGGAGTCACACATTGACTTTAGACAGAGGCTTACCTGTCTATAGGTCTCTTGATTGCCAATCCAGTGTTCTTTCAATAATCCTGCCTTCTTCCAAAGAGATTTTGCAGAAGTTGGCCATCTGACTAAGTCAGTTATTGCTGGCTCAGGCAAACCCTTTAGATTACCTTTTTCTTCTTTATCCAATTTACCTTTCACTGAGCTGTTTTTTAGTGTGTGTAAATTTACCTTTATATAGAGAACATGGTCCATTTGCTAAGGTACATTTTGTAAGTGACAAATTCCAGAATGGCAGTGCATTAGTTACAACCAATTAGGAGGAAATTATCATTGTAAAGTGCCCATATCTATTGGACTGGGACAGAAGCCAACATGTTTCATTTGCTAAATCTTATCTCATTGGGCTCAGTAGACAGTGAAGAAGTTTAAATCCAATTCAATAAAATATTTGATGTAAAGAATGAACATTTCAGACTATAAATTTTACTTTAGGGGGCTGAAGAAAGGTTACTCCTATACTTTTGAATTATTTACAACCTCTCTCCACTTTACTGACAAGAATGAATATGGTGAAACCTTTTTTTTTTTTTTTTTTTTAAGATAGACACTGCTTATGTTCAAATCCCAACTCTATCATGTATGAGATGTCTGATGTCTTATAAATTTATAAGATACATAATGAATTATACCATCTATTCTCTTATATATAAAATAGAGATAATATCTACCTTGCAGGGATGTTGGGTGGAAAATGAGTAAATATTCTGGAGAGCTTATCCAGCATATGATAACTCAATAAATGACATATATTATTATGATAATAGCAGCCCCTTCATATTACAAGTGCTACTTAGTATTTGTTAAAGCAAATATGCATCTGTGCAGCTAGTGAGTAGAATACTCGATATATGCCAAAAATTTTACTACTCTCCAGAAAGATTTAAAGGAAATACAAAATGAACTTCTTGTAATCAAAATAGCTCACAAGATAGGTGAAATGAAAAAAATTAACATATATCCTAATTCTAAAATAATTTCAGATAGATTTAAAACTATACTTTTAAAAAATAAAATTTAAAACAACAAAATTTAGGATATGAAAAGATATATCTTGGAGTTGGGAAGACCTTTCTAAACAAAACAAGAAAGCAAGAAGTCATAAGAAAAAGATTAATGGATTCCATTACATACAAAATTGACACTTCTTCCAAAATAAAAAAAATAAGCATAAAAACAAATTTGGAAGATACTTATTTTCACATGTATGTATTTTCACATATACGATAAAGGACTCATACTTAACTATACAAGGAAGTCATACAAATCTAAGATTTAAAAAGGCTAACAACCTAGTAAGATAAGGGGCATATACTTAAACAAATAGAAAAAGAATTCCAAACTGTTTAAACACAAATTGGTGCATAGACTCACTCAGAGCTAAAAAAAAATATATATAAATTAAAACAATTCAATATGATTATTTACCTATCTGACCTGAAAGAATTAAAACAGAGGATTATCATAAATTGCTGGTCTTATTTTAAATTTATATGACTTTTTATGTCAAATTTATCAGTTTTGAATTGACAACTGAATGTATTCTTTGACTCAGTGGTTACTTTGCTATGTGTTTATTCTACAGATATATTCACAAAGATGCACAAATGTATGTACGTATGTTGTTGTTGTTATATGCCATTCAGTTGCACCTGACTCATAGCAACCCCTCCTTGGGTTTTCCAGGTGGTATCACTAAGGAAATAGATTGCCCAACCTTCCTTCTGAGGAGTGGCTGGTGGGTTTGAACCACTGGCCTTCTGGTTAGCAGTCAAATACTTTTGGCACTACGCTACCACAGCTCCTAAAAGAGAGGGCCCAGCTACCTGGCAGCAGTGGCTGGTGGGTTTAAATGGCTAGCTTTGGATGTGGCAGGTGACTGCCTTAAGCCTGAGGCCATCCGCTAAGGCCTTATGTGTGTATACACATATACATATACGCACATTCACACATATACACACATTCACACAAACACACACATTCATATATACACATTGGTGTTAAGATTGATTATTATACACATTAACAGGAAATAACTTAAATGTCCATCAGTCAAGAACCCAATTAAATAAATTATAATTTATTTGTACAATGAAACACTATGCTGATGTGAAAATGAATGAACGTGATATTTGTGTACCAGTGTAGAAAAAAAATCATAAAAAGCAAACTATATAAAAAATTGCATTATAATCTGCCATGAGTTTTAGGCAGGGACAGTGAAGTGCTCCACAACTACCCAAAATATTGTCCATTCAAACTCACACAGAGATACTTTGGAAGACAGGTTTGGTGATCTCCTTCTGTAAGGTCATAGGAGCTCTGATAGCATAATGCCTAAGGCACTTGACTACTAACCAGAAGACTGGCGGTTCA
>NW_006921612.1:13087267-13088735 GCF_000298275.1 Orycteropus afer afer | reverse complement strand
CTCAATGGGTATTCAGTCAATTCTTGGGGCAGGGTTATTTTTTTTTTTTAATTTTTGCTAATTCCTTCAGTGCAGCTTCAATTTCCTCCTTCAATAACATTGGTTCTTAATCAAATAAACCAAGAAGCTGGACTACAGGATAAAGAATGCAGCATCAGGATTGGAGGAAGAATCATTAACAACCTGCAATATGCAGACAATACAACCTTGTTTGCTGAAAGCGAAGATGACTAGAAGCACTTACTGACAAAAATTAAAGACTACAGTCTGCAGTATGGATTGAACCTTAACATAAAGAAATCAAAAATCCTCACAACTGGACCAATAAGCAACATCACAATAAATGGAGAAAAAATTGAGGTTGTCAAAGATTTCATATTACTTGGTTCCACAACCAATACCAAAGAAAGCAGGAGTCAAGAAATCAGAAGACATATTACATTAGTAAAATCTGCTGCAAAAGACCTCTTTAAAGTGCTGAAGAGACTTCCAGTAAGATGGAGGAATAGGCAGTTAAGACCCTAATCAACAAAGAAAAGAGAAGCCAATTGACAGAGATACAGAAGATAATACTGGAGCCCTGAGCTGTGAAAAGAAGCATACAGAAGTGGATTAGGCATCAACCAGTGGAGAAACCTCAATGAAAACAATGAGTATGAAGATGGATGTTGCTGCGCACTGCCAGCTACTCTGATGACACCAACAGCCTGAATATTTCCAAGTGGTATTAGGACCTGAAAATTGACCTAAAGATCAGTCCTGGTTGTCAAGAGCTGTATGGATGACTGCACTAGTGGCCTATGACTATAAAGGGAAACAAAAATGAGGGAGAACAACTGAGCTGTGGACTTTCAGCTGCCTGGAGGGTGCAGCCATTTTGATTGTTTACAAGCAGTGGCCACTTTGAATATTTAAAGTGACCGAGGGCACAGCCATTTTCAATGTTTACAATCAGCAACCATTTTGGATATTTAAAATGATAGCATTCACATTCAGATTCCAGGGACCTAAGAATAGGCTCTGTTTACCAAGTACAACAGGGACATCAGGAGGCTGACAATGGGAAAGGGGACAGGTGGTGAGTATATAGGTGTTGCCAACTAGCGAATAGAGGAGCATAGTATCGTGCTTACATAGATAATGTCCAAAGAAAACAAAAATCATGGACAAGTCACTCCAACATACAATCACCAATTAAATATAAACACAAAAATGTCACAATGTCTTGGAGACAACAGAGCACTACAGTTCACAGAAAGAAGCAAGAAAAACAAGGGACCAGAATACAGACTCAGAGCATATCCCTGAGGAAGAAGCAGCATTGGAACTTCCTGATAAGGAATTCAAAAGAATTATATTTAGTTACCTACAACAGATTGACAGTGCAAGCAAAAAACTGACAAAATTGAGGAAAACACAAAGAAGACCCTAGAACAACTTCAAAAGACAATACAAGAACAAAATGACA
>NW_006921612.1:13085322-13086272 GCF_000298275.1 Orycteropus afer afer | reverse complement strand
CACAAAGAGGGAAAAAATGTGTAGTTATGGAACTTCTAAATGGTAGGGAAGTCAAGACAACTGCAAGATAGAATGAGCTGTTCAAAACTTGGGAAGAAAATTTATAAATCACAGGATAACCTCAAAGAAAAATGATAAAGCTTCACATCAAAATAAAAAAGAGGACCAGTACAAATATTTAGCAAATACTAAAACAATAGCAATGAGGGAAGTGACAGTATAATTCATAAACAAAATGAGCTCAGCACAGACAATTCTATGGAACAAAGAAGTTAGCAACACCACAAAAAAGTGCATAACAAAATGACAGCAACAAATTCATACTTTTCAGTAATTATACTGCCAAAAGAGTAAAAAGAGAACCTACAGATTGGGAAAAACATATTCGGCAATGTCATATCTGACAAGTGACATATCTCTAAAATTTATACAAAACTCCAACACCTCAACAACAAAAAGATTAACAATCCAATTAAAAAATGGGCAGAAGATATGAATAGACAGTTCACCAAAGAGGATATTCAGGTAGCTAGCAAATACATGAAGAAATGTGCAGGATCATTAGCCATCAGAGAGATGCAAATCAAAACGAAAATGCGATACCATCTCCCCCCAGTACTAATGGCAAAGTTCAACAAGACAGAAAATAACAAATGCTGGCAAGGATCTGGAGAGATTGGGACTCTCATACACTGCTGGTGGGACTGTAAGATAACATAACCACTGTGGAAAAGAGTATGGCAATTCCTTAGAAAGCTGGAATTAGGAATAGCATTTGACCCAGCAATCTCATTACTAAATATATAGCCTAAAGAATTGAGAGCCAGGACAAGAACAGATATGTGCACGCCCATGTTCATTGCAGCACTATTTCTAATGTGGGCACTATTTGCATTCCCATAAACAGAAGAATGGATAACCAAACTATGGTACATACACACAATTGATTA
>NW_006921612.1:13083100-13084375 GCF_000298275.1 Orycteropus afer afer | reverse complement strand
AACAACAACAACAACAACAACCACAAGAACAACAAATATTTGCAGAAGCAGACTGCATCATCTTTTGTCTGTGGAGCAACTGGAGGGCTCAAACTGCTGACCTTTAGTTAGCAGCCAAATGCTTAAACCACAACTCTGCCAGAAAATCAAGAGAAGGGAGAGTAAAGTGGGCTTCAGTGACTGAAGATGATGCTCTGTAGAAAGTACAACAAGAGCAGGAGTTTGAAAGAAGAATATGATGTGGAAGAGAGGAAATACCATGATATTTTCATTAAAGATCAATAGGGATCAAGCACAGAGGTAAGAAAGTAGCTAATAATGTGCTAACCAGTATATCTGGAGCAGAAGAACCCTAGTGAATGAGACACCATGTTGAATAGGTGGTGAAATCAAGTCATACAAAGGATCATATAAATAGATGTTGTTGTTGTGGTTAGGTTTCGTCGAGTCATTTCTGACTCATAGTGACCCTATGCACAGCAGAACAAAACACTGCCTGGTCCTGCACCAGCTCCTTGATCCTTCCTATACTTGAGCCCAGCACCACAGACACTATGCCAATCCATCTCGTCAAGGGCCCTCCTCTCCTTTGTTAACCACCCACCTTACCAAGCATGGCATCCTTCTCCAGGGAATGGTCCCTTCTGACAACATGACCAAAGTAGGTGAGACTAAATCTGTCCATTCTTGCCTCCAAGGAGCATTCTGGCTGCACTTTCTCCAAGACAGATTTGTTAGATCTTTTAACAGTCCATGGTGCTCTCATCATTCTTCACCAGCACCACAGCTCAGAAGCATTAACTTTTCTTCAGTCTTCCTTATTCATTGTCCAGTTTTCACATGCATATGAGGTATTTGAAAATACCATAGCTTGGATCATGAGCACCTTAGTCCTCAAGGAGATATCTTTGCTCTTCAGCACTTGCAAGAGGTCCTTTGCAGCTGATTTGCCCAGTGGTATATGTCATCTGATGTCCTGACTGCCACTGCCATTGGCATCGATTATAGAACCAAGCAATGTGACATCTTTGACAACGTCAATCTCTTCTCCATTTATCATGATGCTGTTTACAGGTCCAGTTGTGAGACTTTTTGTTTTGTTTATATTGAGATGTAATCCATACTACAGATTGTATTCTTCAATCTTCATCAGTGAGTGCTTCAAGTCATCCTCACTTTCAGCAAGCAAAGTTGTGTCATCAGCATATTGCAGGTTGTTAATGATTCTTCCTCCTATCCTGATACCACATTTTTCTTCATATAGTCCAGCTTCTC
>NW_006921612.1:13079457-13081229 GCF_000298275.1 Orycteropus afer afer | reverse complement strand
TGTTCCATTCAATTTTGACAACTTTCAATTTTCATAAATTCATACTTTGTACATTCCATGTTCCAATTATTAATGGATGTTTACAGCTGTTTCTCTACAAATTGAGTCATGCCACGTCAGCAAATGGAGGTCCCAAAAGCTTTACTTTATCCATATCATTAAGGTTGGTTCTACCTTGATGATGCAGTTCTTTCCCACTCATATTTTGAGTGCCTTCCAACCTAAGGGGCTGGTCTTCCTACACTGTATTGGACAATGTTTCAGGGCTACTCATAAAGTTGCCCAGTAATGTATCAGACAGTGTTTCTCTGCTATTCATAAGGTTTTCCCTAGCCAATTCTTTGAGAAGTGCATGGCCTCTTCCTTCTTCCTATTCTGTCTCAGTCTGTAAGCTGTGTTGAAATCTATGCACCATGTGCAACCCTGCTGGCATTTGAGACTGCTGGTGGCACAGCCTCAAGCCTCACAGCAACATATAAGCCGTCGTGGTATGACAAACTAACAGACAAGTTTGTCTTCCTTAGTTGTTTGACACCTCTCCACCCTCCCATTACCAGGATCCTACAGCCTTGTCATCCCTGGCTTCCCCTCCCTTCCTGGTTCTTGGGTATGGGGCCTGTCTCCCTCCCCTAGCTGGATCTCACAGCTCTGTCTTGGCCCCAGCTTCTCCCCCACCTCCTGTGTCTGAGTGTGTGGGCTGTCTGCCTGCCCTTACCTGGGTTTCCATGGTTCTGTCTCAGCCCCAGTGCCTCCTCCTATGTCTTGTGTGTTAAACAGATTAGAGATAACCAAAGGAGGCAGTAAATAAAAGGAGTCCAATGTGAGCTCTTAATTAGTGAAACACTTTTTAGAAATGTTTTTCCAGTAATTGAGAAAAGAATGGAGAACCTTGGTGGATCAGCAACATTAGTTAAGTGACTATTGTCTAAGTAAAATTCAACACTTGGAAGATGGCAATAGAGAGAGGAAGACAACCACAGGAGAAATTAAAAGAAGAAGATATAGGACAGAGAAGAGTTAAATATAAGACTTTTAAGGGGAATACATCCAAGACTCCAGGAAGCCTTGAAATATAGACAGGCCATTGAATAACATGGACACAATTCTATGGGAGAACAAGTTTGAGAGAAAAGGTGGGAAAATTTAGGGTGTGTTACAGCTGAAGGTGAAAGTGGACAGCAGCACACAGCAAAATGAAGATCTAGAAGCACAGTTTAAGGAATAAGGTGGGGTTTTGTTGTTGTTAAGTGCCATCGAGTCGTTTCCGACTCATAGCGACCCCAAGCACAGCAGAACGAAACACTGCCTGATCACGCGCCAGCCCCACAATCCCTGCTATACCTGAGCCCATCATTGCAGCCACCGTGTCAATCCATCTCATTGAATGCCTCCCCCTCTTTCTTTGACGCTCCACCCTACCAAGCATGACATCCTTCTCCAGGGAATTGTCCCTTCTTACAACATGACCAAAATAGGTGAGATGAAGTCTGGCCATTCTTGCTTCCAAGGAGCATTTGGGGTGCACTTCCTCCAGGACAGATCTGTTAGTTCTTTTAGCAGTCCATGTTACTCTCAACATCCTCCACCAGCACCACAACTCAAAAACATCAACTCTTCTTTGATCTTCCTTATTTATTGTCCAGCTCTCACATGCATATGAGGTGATTGGAAAAATCATGGCTTGTGTCAGGCGCACCTTAGTCCTCAAGGAGATATCCTTGCTCCTCAGCACTTGATACAGTTCCTTTGCAGTTGACTTTCCCAATGCTACA
>NW_006921612.1:13066147-13074876 GCF_000298275.1 Orycteropus afer afer | reverse complement strand
GGCATCTCCTATTTGGTATTACCTCTAGGATTTAGGGAATATCTTGGCAAGAAAGTAAAAAAAAAAACAGGAGGTCCATCTATCTTTGATCAACTGCAGGGTATAGCCAACCTCTCCATAGAGTAGACTTGCCTATTCCTAGGAAATTTCATGAAAAAAAAAAAAAAGGAGAAGACTCTCTGGATCGATAGATAGATGATAGATAGATAGATAGATAGATAGATAGATAGATAGATAGAGGCTGATGATATCAGTTACCAGATGCATAAGAATAGGAAAGTTACAATAAAATAATTTACATGAAGTGATCAAGATATAGGCTTTCAGAAAGCTATATCCACTAGCAGACATAGAAGCTCAGAAATTGCTGCCTCCTACTCAGGATACTTCTGCTTCAAGCACTGGATCCAAAGGATGAATGTGAAAAAGAAGCCCTGTGGACTGGGGCAAGAGGTCAAAACTAATCCAGGATACAGAATTGGAAAACCACATCAAGACTTTCTTCTCCCACTCATCTTGTTAAGGAGATTAAAGGAAGAGATCATGATAGATGACCCTGACTGCTCATGTCTCCTTGTCTCCCAAATGAAATGTAGTTTTACTGAGAAAGAGAAGTTACAGAGAGATACCATTCAGAATTCCTTCATCCTGGGCTCCAGGATAACAATGGGGAAGTTGGGAGCTCTCTCTCTCTCTCTCTCTCTCTCTGCAATTTTAATAAGTGGTGAAGGAGGAATGGGAATTAAGGAGATTAGCCTTCAGTCATCTGATCACATGCTTAACATAAGAGGTCCATGAGCTCTACCCTGAAATCCCCTTAACCAAATCATAACCAAACTCACTGCCATTGAGTCAATTCTGACTCATAGCAACCTCCTTTGGGTTTCCGAGGCAGTAAATCTTTATGGAAGTACATTGCCCCACCTTCCTTCTGCAGAGCAACTGGGGCGTTTGAAACACTAAACTTCTGGTTAGCCATCAAATGCCTTAGGCACCAAGCATTCCTTTGCTCCTGATATTTATCCTTCTCAAACTTTCTATTCTGTGTATTGGCCAAGTAAAATGAAAGCAGTTGCCATTAAATAAATTCTGACTCATGGCTACCCAATGAGTTTCATTGTAGAAAACTGTGCTTCATAGGGATTTTCAGTGGCTAGGAACTAGTACAGCGCCTAAGGCACTTGACTGCTAACCAAAAGGCTGGAGGTTCAAACTCACCAGCCAGTCCTCAGAAGGAAGGTTGGGAAATCTACTTCCGTAGTGATACTGCCTCAGAAACCCACAGATGGGTCTCTATGAGCCGGGGCCAACTCAACGGCACATAACAACACAACAACAACATGAACTTTTGGAATTATATCACCAAATCTTTCTTCCAAAGAGACACTGCAAGGATTTAAATGACCAACCTTTCAGTTAGTAACCCAGCTCTTAACCATTTATGCCACCCACGATGTCACTAACACAGTAATATTCTACTAAATCCTCAGTTGGCACTGAAGTTAATGAAAGATAGTTTCTATTGCTTGTCATCAAACAGCTTTAAAGGTAGCACACCGGCCTATCTTTTTAGCCTATCTTCTCACTAACACTGTAGGCTACAAGGGCTAGATTACCCAATACATAATCTAAGCAAAGCAGAGTCATCAATAAAATCAGAAAATCTGTACAGAAAACTAAATGTGGGAGTTTGCTACTTAATGTTTTTAAATAAAAGCATCCAAGTGTTGATGAGAAAAATCACAATTCGTTAAATTTCCTGATCCTTCTTTTGGGAGCTTTGGTAGTGTTGTGCATAGGGCATTTGACTGCTAACCAGAAGGCTGGCAGTAAAAACCCACCAGCCTCTCCTTGGAAGGAAGATTGGGCTATCTACTTCCATAGAGATAAGCCCTCAGAAACCCAAGAAAAGGTTGCAATGAGTCTCATCGACTCGATGGCAGTGAGTTTGGTTTGGTTTTTTTGGAGGTTATCTTTTTGTATTGTTTTCATTTTGACTTACTTGGTTGAAGGTGGAACCATAATTTTTTCAGAGCTTAGTGACTTTAGATATTTTAATCAATTTTCTGCATGTTAATCTCCTGGTAAAATGCTATACACACATATACATGCACACATGTATGTGGAAGTCACAGTAGTGACTTCAGTCCCAGATCTGAAGAGAAACTAGGGGCCAGAGTCTTGGGGGTCTCACCTGGCTCTATCAGACTAGTAAACCTGGGCTTTTTTTTTAATGATTTTGAGTTTTGTTCCACATTATCCTTTCCCTCTATCCAGGATCTCCTGTATCAATCTCTTTCTGGGTGGGTGACAGTGGTAGCCCGGCACCACTATCTAGTTTTCTGGTCTCATGGTCATATAGGCTGAGGTTCCCATGAGTCACTAGTCCCATGGACTTATTGTTTCCATGCACGTTTTGTTTTCTTCATTCTTTTTTGCTCTGAATGAGGACAGACCCAACTATGACCTTTTTACATTTTCCAAGAAACACTTTGACAGAGGTCAAGGAATTTTTTGCCGACTTTTACCATCCTATCTCATTAATGCTATTCCCTCTAACAAGAATGAGGCTCTCTTCTTTCTCTAACTTGTAAACTCTAACTCATACTTCAAGTCTCAAGAGAGTGAGTTTTTTCCTCACCAAACTAAGAATACTTAGACATCTTCACTTTGAGAGCTGACAATTCATTTTTGTTTAAGATTTTGTTAAAGTAATTCTTCATACATAATTGTAGGCCACTGTTTAGATCTTCATCTCTCTTATGTTTCTGGGGACTTGACATGGCTCTTCTTTGCATCTTAAACACCTATCACAATTCTTGAAACATTATATTTTTGTCACTTGGATCATTAACGAATCTGAGTAGTTTATGTTTGGATACGTTGGACGTCAAAAGGCAGTATGAGTGACTGAGGACCACATCAAAAGAAAACCCCTCTGACTTCAGACACTTACCAGGCCAGAGCAGATAGTCTACCAACTCACACTCACCCATGAGGCTAATACATTCAAAGTTACACACCACACTTATTTCCTAGCCCATCAACCATTCACCAACGTATAAGTCATCATTTCCCTTTAAAATCATCAGAGTAATAAACAACTAAGAATAAAAATATAGGAACACACAGTTGTGACAGACTTTGTTTCCACAATATTCAGAAGAAAACAAATTCTCAACTGGGAAGCTTAATTTGGCTTTTCTTTCTGGAAAATGAGAGATGCTCAGGATTTGGAATCAAAAGTTTGTGTTGTCACACCTGACTCAGGCACTTGAGACATGTAACTTCAGTCTAACATTTGTTGTTCCAGACACTGCAATGGACACTAAACATGATTTAAAGACCACAATAGTCCTGTAAGATACTAAAGAGGGCATGGAGACCCAGGATGGTTAAAAAAATTCTGTCTAAAATCAACTGAAAAAATGTTGAGATAAAAAAAGGGACTTTTTTTTTTTCTCCCCTCTATTTTAACCACCTTTTTCTGATTTTCTTTTGTATTTGTTGTTGTTGTTGTTAGGTCCCAAAAAGTCAGCTCTGGCTCATAGTGACCCTATGTATATACAACAGAACAAAACACTGCCTGGTCCTGTGCCAGCCTTATAATCCTTGCTATACCTGAACCCATGATGGCAGCCACTGTGTCAATCAATCTCATTGACGGCCTTACACTTCTTCGTTGACTCTCACTTTACCAAGCATGATATTCTTCCCCAGGGAATGGTCCCTTCTGACAATATGACCAAAGTAGGTGAGTAGAAGTCTGGTCATTCTGGCTTCCAAGGAGCATTCTGACCACACATCTTCCACAACAGATTTGTTAGTTCTTTTAGCAGTCCATGGTACTTTCAGTATCCTTCAGCAACATCACAATTCAAAAGAATCAACTCTTCTTTGGTCTTCCTTATTCATTGTCCAGCTCTTATATGCATATAAGGCAATTGAAAATACCATGGCTTGAGGATTTTCATTTTCATTATGTTGAGGTGTAATAATCCATATTGCAGACTCTAGTCTTTAATCTTCATCAGTAACTGCTTTAAGTCATCTAAACTTACAGCAAGCAAAACTTTCTCATCTGCATATGGCAGTTTGTTAATGAGTCTTCTTCCAAGCCTGACACCACACTCTTCTTCATATACCCCACCTTCTCAGATATTTGCTCAGCACACAGATTGAATAAGTATGGTCAAAAGATAAAACCCTGACACACTCCCTTCCTGATTTTAAACCATGCAATATCCCCTTGTTCTGTTTGAAGGACATCCTCCTAGTCTATGGGCAGTTCCCTCAGGAGCACAATTAAGTGTTCTGGAATTCCCATTCTTCTCAAAGTTATCCATAATTTGTTATGATCCACACAATTGAATGCTTTTGCATAGTTAATAAAACACAAGTAAACATCTCTCTTTGATTTCAACCAAGATCTATCTGATACCAGCAATGATATCCCTCATTTCACATCCTCTTCTGAATCCAATTTGTATTTCTAGAAATTCTCTGTCAATATACTGCTGCAACCATTTTTTAATTATCTTCAGCAGGATTTTACTTGTGTGTGATATTATTGATATTGTTCAATAATTTCCACATTCTGGGGATCATCTTTCTTTGGAATGGTTACAAATATGTATCTCTTCCAGTCAGTTGGTCAGATAGCTGTCTTCCAAATCTCTTGGCATAGCTGAGTGAGTGTCTCCAGCATGGCATCCATTTGTTGAAACTTCTCAGAGTGTATTCTGTCAATTCCTGGAGCCTTGTTCTTCATCAGTTCCTTCAGTGCAGCTTTGAGATCTTCCTTCAATTTCATTGGTTCTTGATCACATGCTACCTCATGAAAAAGATGAACATCTACCAATTCTTTTTGGTACCATGACTCTGTGTATTCTGTCCATCTTCTTTTGATATTTCCTGCTTCATTCAATATTTTTCCCACAGAATCTTTCAATATTGCAACTTAAGACTTGAAATTTTTCTTCAGTTCTTTCAGCTTGAGAAGTCAATTATGTTCTTCCCTTTTGGTTTTCTAACTCCAGGTGTCTGCACATTTCAGAACAATAATTGACTTTGTCTTCTTGAGCTGCTCTTTGAAATCATCTGTTCAGCTCCTTCATCCTGTTGATTCTTCCATTTGCTATAGCTACTCTCTGTTCAGGAGCTCTGGTAGCATAGTGGCTAAGGCACTTTATTGCCAACCAGAAGGCTGGTGGTTCAAACCCACCAGCCACTCCTCAGAAGGAAGATTGGGCAACCTACTTCCATAGTGATACTACCTCGGAAACCCAAGGAGAGGTTGCTATGAGTCGTCCAACTCGATGGCACATAACAACAACAACAACAACAACATGGATATTATCATATAACTAACAGCATTGCACTTCAGGATAAATCTTGATATATTCTTTGTAATGATGAGCGCCATGCCATTCCTCTTCAATTTGCCTACTATGTTCTGACGTAGTAGATCATATGATTATCTGATTCAAAATAGCCAAAACCAGTCCATTTCACCTCATTAATGCCTAGGATATCTTTAGTATTTACAAGCTCATTATTTAATGAAATAATAAAAGACAAAAAAATTGAAAATATTCATAATCATATTTTATATGTCTCCAATTTTATTTTATAGATCTAGGTTTTACATTTCATAAGATTATTCCTTTGTTACATTTCATAAAGATAATTTTCATGAGAACATAATATTCTATTGAGTCCTTATATCTTAATTTACATAAAAATTTTCCAATTGTTAAACATCTATTTTGACTATTTCTTTCTTATAAATAATATTGAGATAAATATTTTGTATGCATTAACTTTTTATTACAATTCTGATTATATAGTTAGGGAAATTTCTTGTAAGTGCAATTTTGATATCAAAAAGTAAAAAATACAATGAAATATTAATTAAAAAAAAAAAAGATAATAGGGGTGTGTTTACTCAGAAACATATATGTCCCTAGATCTAAATAAATGTTTACTTATGTTTTTTTAAAAAAAAAAAGGTAAAAAAAAATTATAAATCTTGATGGATTTTGCCAAGTATTTTTCCATAAAGTTTCTACCTATTTACATTCCCATAAGGAGCTCTGATGGCATAGTGATTAAGGTATTTGACTGCCAACCAGAAAGCGGGTGGTTCAAACCCTCCAGTCACTCCTCGCAAAGAAGATTGGGCAATCTACTTCCATAGAGAAGAAACCCAAGGAGGCATTGCCATGAGTTGAATTGACTCCACAGCAGTGAGTCTGTTTTTTGTTTTCTTTTGTTTTGGACATTCCCATAACAGCTAATGCTCTCTCATATACTCTAATCATTAAAGAAATATATAAGGAGCTCTGGTGATATAATCGTTAAGGGATTTGGCTGCTAACCAAAAGATCAGTGGTTTGAACTCACCAGCCAATCTACAGAAGATGTGGCAATTTGTTTCAGTTGAGATTTACAGCCGTGGAAACTCAATGGGGGTTGCTATAAGTCATGGGAATCAACTGGAGGGCAGTGAGTTTGGTTCTGGCTTGATACAAGTACAATGGTCCCTCAGAGCCTGCAGGGGATTGGTTCCAGAACACTGCCCTTCCCACCTCACTACCCATGGATAACAAAATCCTTAGACGATGAAGTCTCTTATATAAGATGCATAGTATTTGCATATAATCTACACACATCTTCCTATATATTTTAAATTATCTCTACATTACTTAAAATACCTAATACAATGTAAATGCTGTGTAAATAGCATTTTACGCTCCCTCTTAGCTTTTAAGGGATCACTTTGATAACTTAATTCAGCCTCCCCCCTCAATATTTTCCTGTCAAGAGTTGGTTGAATCTGCGTATGCAGAAAGGCTGATAAGGAGAGCCAAATGTACTTATTTTTACTTTTGGTAGTTAGAAATGTATTTTGTAATTTTTAGAACCCAGGTCTCTAGAATTCCAACATTTTCCCTCATATCAAATATCAGTGAACTCTTAGTTTGCACGTGAAAGGAAGGATAAAAAGGAATAATAATATCTCTTCCTCATAGTTATTTTACAGGCTTGTGATGACAATAAAATGAGATAATATATTTTAGATGTTAAAGAGTGCTACATAAATGTCAAGGAGGAAAAAAAAAAATGGATTCTATAGTACTGCCTTCCAGTGAGCAGTTATGAATTCTATTAATTAAAAAGGCTTGTATAACTTTGTGACATTTAATTGCACTCTAGATAATTCACATATATGGGCCCAGAGAATCTGAGATGTTCTGGGAAATACGATAAAAATGTGTGATATCTGCCAGGAAGATTTTAAACTGTTGAGAAAGAAAATAAGAGAAAAGCACACTTGGCATAGATCTTAGAGAAAAAGCAGGATGTGGATTTACATTATGGAAAACACATCAGTTTGACCATTTCCTGATTCCCAGATTAGGGCTTCTTTTCAAATGTATCTAATTGATGTTCCCTTAATTAGACTTCACTCTTCTTAACAAATGTAACCCAGTCTCCAGCATGTTTAGAATACAGAATTGGTATTAGATGAGATTATAGATTACAGTGCTATGGTAGATAGGGAGCTCTGGTAGCATAGTGCCTAAGGCACTGACTGCTAACCAGGAGGCTGGCGATTCAAACCCACCAGCCACTCCTCAGAAGGAAGGTTGGGCAATCTACTTCCGTAGTGATACTGCCTCGGAAACCCAAAGAGGGGTCGATATGAGTCGAGTCCGACTCGATGGCACATAACAACAACAACATGGTAGGTAGGGTTGTGTGTTAGCTTGGCTGGGCCTGGTTTGGAGTGGCAGGGTAGCTTGTTGTAGTTATTTCCATAAGACTGGTAATCAACTCCATGGTGGAATCTATAGAAGTAGCTGTTGTTGTTATGTGCTGTTGAGTTGAACCTGACTCATAGTGACCCCTCCTTGGGTTTCTGAGGAGGTATTACTATGGAAATAGATTACCTAACCTTCCTTCCAAGGAGTGGCTGGAGGGTTTGAACTGCCAGCCTTCTGGTTATCAGTCAAGTGTCTTAGGCATTGTGCTACCAGAGCTCCTTAGGAGTAGCTGAGTAGCTGCCTTAGAGATGCGGTCTGCCTCTAGCATATAAGAAGAAGGATTATTAAAGGTCTCTGCCACTTTTTGGCATGCTTGTACCCTGCATGTAGCCAAGTCTTTATTCAGTAGCCTGCCATGTTTCCTGCTGATCTTAAGACTGTCTCTGGATGTGAACTAGTATCCTGCAATGTTGTTTGGTAATCTTGACACTCTGCCATTTTATTTGTCAACCTTGGATTTGTCAGCCTCAGCAGCCAGCAGCTGCCTGAGCTAAGAGACAACTCTAGCTTCAGTGGACCAGGAGCAAGAGGCAGAGCTGAAGATCAAGGTCAAGGGGCTTTCACCCAGCCCCTACACCTGGTACTTTAAACTCAGACTTCTAACCTCCTAAACTGTAAAATAATAAATTCCTGTTTGGTCAAGCCATCCACCTATGCTATTTTCTGTTAGAGCAGCACTAGAGAACAAAAATAATTGCCTATTGCATGACACCAATTGCCATCAAGCAATGCTGACTCATAGTGACCCTAAAGAACAGAGTAGAACTTCCCATGGGTTTTTCAAGGCTGTAATCTTTATGCAGGCACTCCTCGGAAGGAAGGTTGGGCAATCCTACTTCCGTAGTGATACTGCCTTGGAAACCCAAGGAGGGGTCGCTATGAGTCAGGGCCGACTTGACG
>NW_006921612.1:13032321-13047483 GCF_000298275.1 Orycteropus afer afer | reverse complement strand
TGGTGCGGGATTGGGCAGTTTTTCGTTCTGCTGTGCATGGGGTCGCTATGAGTCGGAAACGACTCGACGGCACTTAACAACAACAACATAACAACTGTCTCATCGTTCTCCGACAGAGAAGCTGGTAGTTTGAACCAGTGATCTTTTAATTAGGAGCCAAAAGTTTTAACCAATATGCCACCAGAGCTCCTTCTACTGCATAATAAATAACCCAAAATGTTGTTGTTATCTGTGGTTAGGTGCCCTCAAGTCAGTTCCCATTTATAGCAACTCTGTGCACAATAAAACAAAACACTGCCATGTCCTGTGCCATCCTCACAAATGTAACTATGCTTGAGACTATCATTGCAGCTACTGTGCCAATCCATCTCATTAAGGGTCCTTCCCTTTTTTTCGTTGAAGCTCTACTTTACCAATCATATCTTTCTCTAGAGAGTGGTCCCTTCTGACAACATGTTCAAAGTACCTGAGACAAAGTCTAGCCATCCTTGCTTCTAAGGAGCATTCAGGCTATGTTTCTTCCAAGAAAGATGTGTTCATTCTTCTAACAGTACATTCACTATTCTATGACAACATCACAATTCAAATGCATACATTTATTCTTTGTCATCCTTATTCATTGTCCAGTTTTCACTTGCATATGAGGCTATTGAAAATACCATGGCTTGGGACAGGCCCATCTTAGTCTTCAAAGTGACATCTTTGTGCTTCAACATTTTCAAGAGATCTTTTGCAGCAGATTTGCTCAGTACAATATGTCCTCTAATTTCTTGACTATTGTTTCCATGGGTATTGATTATGAATCGGAGTAAAATGAAATCCTTCTCGACCTCAATCTGGTTTCCATTTATCATGACATTGCTTATTGATCCAGTTGTAAGGATTTTTATTTTCCTTATGTTGAGGTGTAATGCACACTGAAGGTGCAGTCTTTGATATTCATCAATAAGTGCTTCAAGCAATATGAACAACAGTGAAAATCCCAAAATATCAGCTATTAATAATATACATTGGTCACCACTCATCTGTCAGTTTATTATGCAATGGTGGCTTGGGTGTTGCTGTGTTGCTGCAAGCTGTGCCACCAGAGAAGCTGAACAATGAGAAAAAGATGATCAAAGAATTGATGTACTTGACTTATGGTATTGGTGAAGAATAGTGAAGATACTATCAAGGTAAAAAAAAGTCACTGTTGTCGAGTGAGATCTGACTCATAGTGACCCCTCCTTGGGTTTCCTAATGATATCACTACAGAAGTAGATTGCCCAACCTTCCTTCCGAAGAGTGGCTGGTGGGTTTGAACCGTCAGCCTTCTGGTTAGCAGTCAAATTCCTTAGTCACTACGCTATCATGAACAGACAAAAAGAACAAACAAATTTGTCTTGGGAAAACTGCCAGAGTACTCCTTAGAAGCAAGGATGGTGAAACTTTGTCTCACATACTTTAGTGACTTTATCCTACTTTAGTGACTTTATCAGGAGGACCACTTCCTAGAGAAGGACAGCATACTTGCTTAAAAGCAAAAAAAAAGACCTTCAACAAGATGGATTGACATAGTGGCTGCAACACTAGGCCCAAACATAACAATGTTTGTGAGGATAGTGCAGGAGTGAGCAATATTTTGTTCTGTTGTGCATAGGATCATTATGAATTGGAACTAACTTGACAACACCTAACAACAACAACAATATACATTGGAATCCCTGGGTGGTGCGATCATTTAATACACTCAGCTGCTAACCGTAAAGTTGGAGGTGGGAATCCATCCAAAGGAGCCTCTGAAGAGTGGCCTGATAAATTACTTTCAAACAGCAGAGTTTTACACAAACAATATGTATGTCATACTTTTTTTTTTTTTCAAGTCCCATCCTCCCCGCAAAGTATTTTTGTAAGCCTGCTTTACTAATCTTTTTACAGCAACCTGTAAAAAATATTAGCATTGCAAGCTTAGGAAAATACCTTGCGGGCAGGGTGCAGTTGGCAAACTGTAATGTGTGCATTATTTACATAAAATATGATAATTACAGCCACTGAAAACCCTATGGAGCACTGTATCTACTCTGACACACAAGAGGTCATCATGAGTTGAAAATGGCTCCACTGCAGCTATTTATTTTGTTTTAAACCATCACTTGCTGTGTGATTTTATGAAAGGTACTTCCCCTCTTCATTTTCTTGTCTGTAAAATAAGGAGGTAGGCCAGGAAGATACAGAATGAGTCTTCTAGTGATAAAATTATTTGATTCCTTATGTTCTAAAACCTTTGAAATAAATGGAGAATGTTAATTTTAGGTAGGGTTTCTGGATTAGTTTTTGTGGAACATTATAGACTTCAAAAATCTATGGTACTCATTCATTTATATCTGGGTTTAAGATGAAGAAGAAAATGTTTCTTTCCATTGAAAACTGTATAATAAAAGGAAATTCAAATTTCTATATCAAATCCATCCTTTGAAGTAAGAGTGCATGTCTGGATACCACTTCCATATAGATTGAATTGTATCTGTAAAAAAAATATGTTAAAATCCTAACCGCAGTACCTGTGGATGTGTCCTTATTTGTGGATATAGGGACATTCTTTAAAGCCATTAACAGTTAACTCACACAGGAGTATAGTGTACCCTAGCTCTAATCCTTTCTTATTAGTACCTTAAAAAAAAAAAAAGTATAACAAACAAGAGGGGAGTCATATAGAGGTGAAAAGTGACATGTGAAAAATTTATCCACAAGTAGAAAAAACATGCCAAAAATTTCTAGCCGTCACTAGAAGCTATAGAGAGGGATGAAACACTTCCTTTCTCAAAAACTTTGGAGGAATCAACATGTTTGATACCTAATTTGGATCTTTAGCCTCCAGAATTGTGAGAAAATAAAATTCAGTTCTTTAAAATCATCCACTTTGTGGAATTTTGTTATGGCAGCCCTGGAAAACTAAGAAACCTATCTAGAGTAGATTTTCTATTGACAGGACATATCCCTGAGAGTCAAAATGCACTCTAGTTATTCCCCTAGCAGAATCATCTGAGCCTTTTATAACCCTAGACATAACCTCATATGGTCATTCATTCCACAGAAACACAAACACACCTGGACCCTTCCTCAAACCTTGGCCCACATTCCTCTAACAGCAAGCATCTTGGTATAAAAATAACAAATTATTCACTCATTTTCAATATTCTGGCATATAGAGAGGAAAGTAGGGAAAAAGGAACACTCAGAGACAGAAATAAAAAATGGAGAGGAGATAAGAAAGGGGGAGAAGAGGAATAAAAACAGAAGAAAAAGAAAGGAAAAGAAATGAACAGGTGGGCAACAGAGGTGGAAAATACTTGGAGGGGGAAGATGATTAAGTGACTTCAAAAGAAATATCCAGGGAAAGTACGAAGATCTAAGACATTCTGTGAAGGCAGAGAGGTGATGCCTCAAGATTAGACATAATAGCAGGAAACATCTGCTGCTCTAAGCCTGACTCAACTGGACCTTGACAAAGAAAAAAGAGGCTTTCATCACTCCACCTCGTGTTTACCCTCAATCTTTTTTTTCTTTTCTTTGCTCTTCCCAGTTGAGTCAATGAAGCTAACTAATGACACTTTCACTTTGTAAAACAACCTTACCTGCACATTAAGCAAGTAAGAAAATAAAAAAAAATGAAAACTTTCTTAAAACCTAACCAAAAGGGCAATCTAGCAAAGACATGAAAGCAGAAAAATGAAGTGAGCACATTTCCAACTTAAGCAATTTGCTGGTTCTTTTTTTTTTTTTTCTTTCAGATTATTCTTCCTCTTGTCACTGCATACCTGACTTCTTTTTGTTTCCAAGATTTCAGCCAAAATACTACTCTCCTCCTAGAGATTTTCCCTGACCAGAGAATCCAAAGAAAATGCCATTCACTCTTTATTATAGCTCCTGATTGTTTAGTCTCAATAACCCTTCAGTACCTTGCAACCCCATAATGAAATATAAAAACCTCAGCATTATATATTTATCTGCTCAAAATTCTCCAAAGACTTCCTATTCCACTCAACTCCCCTGGCTTCCTTCCTATTCCTAATACACGTTAAGAATTTTACCATCACCTTAGGGCCTTTGCACTTGCAATTATCTCTGCCCGGAATACATTTTTCTTAAAAACCCATGCTTATTTTGTCTACTTCCTTCAGGAAGTGAAAGTTAAATATAAGGTTAAATATCACCTTATCAGGAGACTTTCCACACCACATAATTTCAACCCTATCCCCAACCTGGTACTTCCTATAGCCCTCATTTACTTTAATTTTTTATTTAGTACTTATCACCATCTGATACAGTATATTTTTATTTGATTATTCTCTCTCTCTCACTCTCTTTAAGACAGAGACATCCATGAAGGCAGGGATTTTGTCTGCTTCACTAATAACATTTGTTCACAGCAGTTATTAGAGTGGCAGGTACTTAAAAGTTACTGTATAAATGAATAAATAAGTATTTAACAATGGAACAGAAATCCTCTCCTAGAAAAGCCAAGGAGAATAGTGAAAAAAGAAAGATTCTACATCAGAAGGCTGACTTCTAGTCTCTTTTCTTTATTAAGTGGAGATTTTTAGTAAAGTCATGTAATTTGTCCTCACACCAAATATTTCATCTGTAAAATGAGATAAAAATGTATGCTACTACTAATAGGATGAACTAAAATTATTTATAAAAGGAATATTTATAAAGGGAACAAGAAGCTATACAAATATAATGCTATACAAATCTGTTTTTCCCCCTATGTAATTATTACTTTGGACTACATCTACCATCACCTGAGGCATAATAAGATAGTGGTTAACAGTCGTTCCTGACAAAAAACATAACAAAACAACAGCAGTAAATACATACCTGTCAATAATCACAGTGAATGTAAATGATTTAAATGCACCAGTCAAGAGACAGAGAATGGCAGTATGGATTAAAGTGAATCCTCGTTTTGGGGTTAAGATGGCATCTGACTAACAGATTGCATGCCAGTTCCCTCTTTTGACAGAGATTTTGAGAAACTCAGTAAAATAGATAAAAATAATGTTCCTGGAGTTATGAGCAGCTAATGAGAAGATAAAGCATTAGCTCCAGTGTAAGCAACTGGGAAAAAAAAATTTAAAAACTTGCCCAGCCAATAGAACTAAAGAGAAATCATTAGAAATATGAATGAGATCAAGGAGAATTTAAAAAAAAAAAAAAAAAAAAATCATGGAACCCATAAACGTTAAAACATATAGAACAGTCATAGAGGGAGTGTTTCAAGGTGAGCTAAAGCCATGCATGGGGCCACTGGGAAATGGATCAGCACTTTCATAGTTTAAGTTGCCATGAAGTCTGGAAGAGAGTAAGGGAAAGGGAAGAGAAATGCTCTCTTTGTGGCTCAAGTCCAACTTTTAGCAACATTGTTTAGCACAGAGTGGAATTGAATCTTGGGATTTTGAGACTTGTGGATCCATGAGGAGGAGAGCAGTCCTTTCACCTTAGAAGCAGCTGGTGGGTTTGAACTGTAGAGCTTTGAATGATGACTAAATGCCTGCATCAGCAGACTCTCCAAACAGAGCCAGGGGCTGTGGCTGTCTTTCTCCAGTCCTGAATCACTGACTGAATTGATGCTTTTGAGTTGTGGTGTTGGCAAAGAATACTGAAAGTATCAAGGACTGCCAGAAGAACAAACAAATCTCTCCTAGAAGAAGTGTGGCCAGAATGCTCCTTGGAAGCAAGAACGGCCAGACTTCATCCCACTTACTTTGGTCTTATTGTCAGAAGAGACCATTCCCTGGGGAAGGATATCATGCTTGGTAAAGTAGAGAGTCAGCAAAAATGGAGAAGGCCCTCAACAAGATGGGTTGACAACAGTGGTTGCAAGAATGGACACAGGTATAGCAAGGATTGTGAGGCTGGCATAGGACTGAACAGTGTTTCATTCTGTTGTACATAGGGTTTGTATGAGTCAGAGCCTACTCAACAGCACCAAAAAACAACAACAAGAAGCACAGAAAACAGGCCTTGGCTTTCCCCTCTGAGAGTTGATTCTTGCACCAGTATTCTTTCTACTGCATGGATACTCCCATAAGAGAGAAGATTCTTTCACAGCAGCCAGATCCCAGGGCCATAGCTGACATTAACTGGAGGTATAGCTCCTCAAACACCTTATCCTCCCTTCATTTTTCTACTTTTCTCTTGCCCAATTTTTCTTTCTTTCCATCTGGTCACTTGACTTTTGCCTCTTTGTCTTCTTTAATTTTTATGAAGCCTACATCTTCTCATCTGCCCATTTTTGTTTTTTCTATTTGTCCTCTATTTTTTCCTTTCTCCCTATTTCTTGTCATCTATTTTTGTTCTATCATTTCATCTCTCCATCTACTCCTTGGCTTTTTTTTTTTTTTTTTTTCCACCCCATCTAGTCCAATGGCAGGAACATACTCAGCTGCAGTTACTATACCAACCACCTCACCCAACAGACAAGTAACACCAATAGTTCCTGTACCACAGGAACAATGACAGACGGTGGAAAACACTTGCTCATTCCAACTGCAAGTCCTTTTCACAATGAACAGAGACCTACACTAATATCCCCACCAGTGATTCCACTAACACAGAAAAAGCTGGAGAGCAATCAGTACAACTGAGTTAACAACCAAAGAAGTACACCTGCTCCACCCTTCCAGATACATTAAAACCAATTAAAATATGAAACCAGGGTGAAACAAATCAGTACATAACTAACAAATAAAGACATCAAATTCAAAATATCTAAGAAACAACCAACAACTTCAAATAAAAAAAAAAAAATTAAAAAAGGACAAAATAGTAGAAACAAGTGTCCAAACTAAAGAAATCTCAAGAAAGAACAGGTAATAGAACTATCTGATAAGGAATTCAAAAGCTATATATATATATATATATATATATATATATATACACACATACATACTTAGGACCCTCCAAGAGCTCGAGGTAACCATTAACAGAAGTAATGAGAAGACAGACAATACCCTTGAAGTATTCAGGAAAATAATTCAAAAGCAAAATAACAAAATAAATTCACAATTAGAAATCATACAAAGCAGCAATTAGAAACCAAGAAGATGAACATTAAAATTATTGAGATAGATAACACATTGGTGGGACAAAAGAGTAGAGTAGAATTGGCTGAAGGACACATTTCCCAGATAAAAGACAAATTGATTGGCTCCAGCTTGTATGAGGAAAAATCAGAACAAAAATTTAAGAGAAATGAAAAAAATAATAACAATAATAATTATACTGAATGACATGAAAAGAAAAGAAAAGAAAAGAAAAGAATAAAACCATGCCTGATTAGAATCCCAGAACAAGAAGAAGCAAGGGAAAAAAAAAAAAAAAAAATTAGAAAACTGTTGAAGACTTGTTAACAGAAAATTCCCCCCATATCATGAGAGAAAAGATATCCATCCAAGAAGCTCAATGAACCCTACATAGGATAGACCCCAAGAGAAAGTCACCAAGATGTATCATAATCAAACTTTCCAAAGCCAAAGACAAAGAAAGAATCTTGAGAGCAGCTCAAGGAAAATGAATTGTTACCTACAATGGGCAACCAATAAGACCAAGCTCTGATTTCTCAGCAGGAACCATGCAGGCACAAAGACAATGGGATGGCATATACAAAACCTGAAGGAAAAGAATTGCCAACCAAGAATTATGTATCCAGCCAAACTGTCCCTCAAATATGAGAGTGAAATCAAGACATTCCCAGACAAGGAGAAATAAAGGGAATTTGTGAAAACCAGACTGCTGGCTGAAAAAGATGTGCTGTTGAGGGAAACATGTTCCTGAGAGATGTGAGAGACACATACTGCTGAGAGAGAGACATGAGAGACATGCACTACTGAGAGAGCAATGTCCTACTGAGACTGCCTGCTGCTTAGTGAGACAGCTGGCTGCAAGAGACTGAGTACATTTCTGAACTTGAATTGTAGCCTGGTGCTTCCCTAATAAACCCCATAATCTTTGATTTCTGTGTGGCCACTGCAGCAAATTATCAAACTCAGCAGGAGGTGGTCGGTATTGCAGGAAGAACAGTTGGTGTCAGGAGTGGTAAAAGGGCTGGAGGGAGGCAGCATGTCTAGCCTCACAGATCTTGGGCTTGGGCTACCAATGGTGATTCTGTCTTCCTCTTGTGAGGTTAGAGGCGGTCAAAAGATGTGGCCAGCCTCCCTGCCCATTTGGTAACTGGGTAACAGAAGAAATGAAGTGTGAAATAATAATAATAATTAAAAAAATCCTAGAAACAAACGAGAATGAAAATACAACTTACCAAAACCATTGGGACATAGGTAAAGCAGTACTCAGAGGTCAATTTGTATTAATAAGTATACAAATCCAAAAGAAGAATAAAAATCAACACTTTAAATCAACAACTGCAACAATCAGAAAAAGAGTAACAAAAGAAATCTATGGGACCCAGAAGAAAGGAAATTATGAAGATAAGAGAAGAAACAAATGAAGCAGAAAACAAACAACAACAAAAAAAAAAAAAATAGAGAAAATCAACAAGACAAGAAGCTGGTTCTTGGAAAATGTTAAAATATTAAGAAACCACTGGCAAATTTAACAAAGGAAAAGAAAGAGAAGATGTAAATAACATGAATAATAAATGAAAAGGGTGACATCACAACAGAACAAACTGAAATAAAGAAGATAATGAAAGAATATTATGAAGAACTGTACTCAAACAGATTCCAGGACCTGGAAGATATAGACAAATTTCTATAAACACAAAACCTACCTAAAGTAACCCAATCTGAGATAGAATACTTGAACAGACTCATAATAAAAGAAGAAATTGAGCAGGTCATAAAAAAATCCCCACCAAAAAAAAAAAAAAAAGGCCTAGCACAGACAGCTTCACCGGAGAATTCTATCTAAAGTTCAGAGAACTGATGCCTATACTACTCAAACTATTCCAGAACATAGAAAATGATGCAATACTCCCAAATTCATTCTATGAAGCAAACATAACCTTGTTATGAAAACTGGGCAAAGTCACCACTAAAAAAGAAGACTTCAGAGCAATATCTCACATGAATATAGATACAAAACTCTTCAATAAAATCTTAGCCAATAGAATACAACAATATATCAAAAAATAATACACCATGACCAAGTGAGATTCATACCAATTATGCAATGATGGTGTGGTGCTTATGTTTGTGTGTCAACTTGGCTGGGCCTGGTTAAGTGGCTGGACAGCTGGTGGTAGTAATTCCCCATGATAAGACTGACAATCAACCCCATGGTGGGATCTACCATAAACATCTGAATAGCTGCTTTGGGTATGTGGTATATTTCCCATATATAAGAAGCAGCTTTGACAATGGTCTCTAGAATTTGGCACAATTGGACCCTGCATGTAGCCATGCCGTTGTTCAGCAGCCTGCCATGCTTTGCCAACTTTGGGACTTACAATGGACTTGAATTAATGGCCTGCCATGTGGTTTGGTAACATCAGGACTGTGCCTTTTTACTTGTCAATCTTGGGTTTGGCAGCCTCAGCAGCCACCAGCTGTCTGAGTGAAGAAAAGCCTCTAGCTTCAGTGGGCCAGGAGCTGGAGGCAAAGCTGAAGCCCAAGGCTGAGGGGCTTTCATCCAGCCCCTAGAGACTGGCACTTTGAATTTGGACTTCTAGCCTCCTGAACTGTAAGAGAATAAACTGTTTGTTAAGGCCATCCCATTTGTGGTATATTCTTGTCAGTGTGGCATTAGGTAACCAGAACAGAATTGGGTACCAAGAGAGTGGGGTGCTGCTCTGACAGGTACCTAAAATTTGTAAACAAGAGTGGAGTGTATCCTTGACCCAAGACCCTGGCAGAGAGACATCAGCATACAGCATAAGAGACGACAAGAGCAGAGCCAAAACACTGGCAGAGAGATACTGGCAGAAACACCAGCATGAAAGACGGCAGTAGCAGAGCCCAGAGACTGGCATTAAACAGCAACAGGCTTACCAGCCCACAGAAGAGAAAGCCAGGTACCATTAGGTAGGTGGCTTCCTGGCGGAGTGGGTTGCATTTGGGCATTAATTGGTCAAAAGACCAGCATAAAATGGAGTAGCAGGTTGGCCGACCCATGGAGTAAGAAAGCTATATGTCCTTTGCGCAGCAAGATTTCCGACGGAGTGGGTTGCTCTCGGGCATTAATCAGCGTAAGTGGAGAGATCAAGGAAATGGAAGCAGAGCTGCCTCAGCCTTAAGGGTAGGACCATGGCCTTTGGAGGTGGAATGACCACAGCCCCCTAGGTTTCAAAGAGCCAGGCCTTTTGTCAACTTGGTTCTGGTGTGTGGGGCTGCTCGTTCATGTGAGCCAGTGGGATGGAGCCATAGACGCTGCCCAAGAGTGAGGGGACAGGGCTACCATGACCAAGATGGATTGGAACAGGGCCTGCCAGGCCAAGGGGTGAAGTCCTCACTTAGAGGAACTAGGGGACTGGAGCCACCCAGTGGAGGAGACCTATAGATATACCACCCATTGAAGATCTGTATAAGTGCCAACTCGACAAGAGGTGGAATTGTAGTGTTTTTTTGTGTGTCAACTTGGCTAGGCCTGGCTGAGTGGCTGGGCATTTGGTGGAAGTTATTCCCCATGATGAGACTGGCAATCAACTCTATGGTGGGATCTACCATAAGCATCTGAGTAGCTGCTTTGGGTATGTGGTCTGCTTCTTGTGTATAAGAAGCACTTTGGGAAAGTTCTCTAGCATATGGCACACCTGGACCCTGCATGTAGCTGTGCCGTTCAGCATCCTGCCTTGCTCCGCCGACCTTGGGATTTACAATGGACTTGAATTAAAGCCCTGCCGTTTGGTTTGGTAACATCAGGACGGTGCCTTTTTACTTGTCAATCTTGGGCTTGGCAGCCTCAGCAGCCCAGCAGCTGTCTGAGTGAAGAAAATCCTCTAGCTTCAGTGGGCTGGTAGCTGCAGGCAGAGCTGAAGCCCAAGGCTGAGGGGCTTTCATCCAGCCCCTAGAGCCTGGAACTTTGAATTTGGACTTCTAGCCTCCAGAACTGTAAGTGAATAAACTTCTGTTTGTTAAGGCCATCCCATTTGTGGTATATTGTTGTCAGAGTGCTAGTAGGTAACCAGAACAGATGGTTCAACATTAGAAAAACAATCAATGTAATCCACCACATAAACAAAACAAAACAAAAGAACCATGTGATCATATCAATCAGTGGAGAAACGGCATTTGATAAAATCCAACACTGATTCCTGATCAAAACTCTCAGCAAAACAGGAATAGAAGGGAAAATCCTGAACATAATAAAAGGCGTATATGCAAAACCAATGCTCTGGTAGCATAGTGGCTAAGACACTTGCCTGCTAACCAGACGGCTGGCGGTTCAAACCCACCAGCCACTCCTCGGAAGGAAGGTTGGGCATTCCTACTTCCATAGTGATACTGCCTCGGAAACCCAAGGAGGGGTCGCTATGAGTCGGGGCTGACTCGATGGCAAACAACAACAACAACAACATGCAAAACCAACAGGCAACATTATTCTCAATGGAGAAAGACTCAAAGCATTCCCCTTGCAAACAGGAACCAGACAAGGATGCCCTCTATCACCACTTCTATTTAACACTGTATTGGAAGTCCTAGCAGGGCAAAGAGAAATAAAAGCATCCAAATTTTTAAAGAAACAGCCACGCTATCTCTGTTTTCAGATGACATGATCCTATGCATAGAAAACCCAAGAGACTCAGCAAGAAAATTACTGGAACTGATAGAAAGGTTTAGTAAAGTGTTAGGATACAAGATCAACATACAAAAAATCAGTTGGCTTCCTCTACATCAACAAAGAGACCTCTGAGAAGGAAATAAGGAAAACAATACTATTTATGATAGCTACCAAAAAGATAAAATATTTAGGAATAAATCTTACCCGGGGCACAAAAGACCTATACTAAGAAAACTACGAAACACTTAATACAAGAAACTACAAGAGAGCTATATAAACGGAAGAATGTGCCCTGATAATGGGTAAGAAGACTGAATATTGTGAAAATGTCAATACTATCCAAAACAATTTATATATTCAATGCAATCCTGATCTAGATTCTATCAACATTCTTTAATGATATGGAAAAAACAACCATAGACTTCATATGGAAAGGGAAGAGCTTGGATAAGCAAAGCACTAAAGTCTCCTCTCATCTGCAGCAAAGAAGAGTGAAGAAAATCAAAGTCATTTGGAAACAATTAGTGCAAACATATAATGGACCACAAAGTCCTCAGCCTTCACAACCCTGAAACCACAAGAACTGGATGGCGCCCAGCTACCAATGCCAACCACTCTGAAAGGGATCAAAATTGGAAATTCCAAGTAGAGTAAGAAGAAAAATGTGGAATAAAATGCAAAAACACAAAAATGACCAGAATCATTGGTCAGATAAATCAGTATATATATATATATATATATATATATATATATATATCTGGTGGAACCTCTGAGACAATAGAGACTATAGACCCAGGTTACCCTTCAGGTCTGGAAATGGACTCACTTCCATGGCTTAGCTCTCAACCAAACAGTAGAAAGAACTGCAAGCAGAACCCCTACCCAGAGTAATGCACCCACCTATCCTAGGGAGATGCATCCCTTAGATCAGTCAACCATAAGACATCAGAAAGAACCATTCAGATAGAGGGAAAGCTTGACAGACAGGAATGCATCAATAAGGGCACAGGGAAGGATTAGTGATAGGAAGGAGATGGGAGGAGATTTTAATGGTTGAGGATTGTAAATGGGGCCATTAAACCAAATGTGCATGGACTGTTGAGAGTAAAATGAATCTGCTTTGTAAATTTGCACCCAAATGACTAACTATATAAATAACCAAACATGACCTATCAATAAGTTACCTACAAGAGCCACTCCTTAGATACAAAGACATAAAAAGTTAAAAATCAAAGAGTCAAAAAAATATATATCAAGCAAAAAGTATCCAAAAAGAGGAGAGGCAATATTTGTCTCTGATAAAATAGATTTTAAGTCAAAATCAACCACAAAAGAAGGACATTATAGAATAATTAAAAGGTCAATATCCCAGAGGATAAAACCATCATAAACACTTATGCACCCAATAACAGAGCTCCAAAATACATAAAACAAATTCTAACAGTATAGAAAAGATAAATACACATTTCTATAATAATAGTAGAATATTTTAACACACCACATTTGATTAAGGACAGAACAACTAGAAAGAAACCCAACAAAGATACAGATGACCTAAATAACACAATCAACCATCTTGACCTCATTGATATATACAGAATACTACTCTAACAGCTACGCAGTACACATACTTCTCCAATACACATAAATTATCCTCCACATTAGATCATATTTTTGACCACAAAGTAAATCTCAATTAATTGAAAATCATTGAAATAATACAAAGCATTTTATTTAATCACAATGTTATGTTGTTAGGTGCTGTTGAGTGGGCTCTGACTCATAGGGACCCTATGTACAATAGAATGAAACACTGTCTGATCTTGCACCATCTTCACAATCCTTGTTATAACTGATCCCATCTTAGCAGCCACTGTGTCAGTCCATCTTGTTGACGCTCTTCCCTTTTTTTGCTGACCCTCCACTTTACCAAGCATGATATCCTTCTCCAGGGAATGTTCCCTTCTGACAACATGACCAAACTAGGTGACACAAAGTCTAGCCATTCTCACTTCCAAGGAGCATTCCACCTGCACTTCTTTCAGGAAAAATTTGATCATTCTTCTTGTAGTCCATGGTATAATCAGTATTCTTCACTAGCATTACAACTCAAAAGCATCAACTCTTCTTTGGTTTCCCTTATTCATTGTCCAGCTCTCACATTCATATGAGGTGATTGAAAATACTATGGCTTAGGTTAGGCCACCTTAGTCTTCAAAGAGACATCTTTGTTCCTCACGACTTTAAAGAGGTCTTTTGCAGCAGATTTGCCCAGTGCAATACTATGTCTGGCTTCTTGACTGCTACCTCCATGGATATTGATTTTGGACACAGGTAATATGAATTATTTGATACATATACATTCTGTGGTTGAGTTACCAAAGATTGTTGCTGCCTGTCTGATACATGAAGATATAAGAGATTTACAACTTACAGCATTTTCACTTGGTTTACAAAACCTGAATGTTTCTCAGTGATATAAGGCTAAAAATCAATCACAGGAAGAATAAGGAAAAAAAAAAAATCAAATACACAGAAACTGAGTAATAGCTTGATTTAAAACTACTAGGCAATAGAAGAAATTAAAAATGAAATAAAAAATCTTAAAATCAAATGAGAATGAAAGCAAAGCATACCAAACCTTTGGGACACAGTAAAAACAGTGCTCAGAGGAAAATTTATAGTAATAAATGCTCACACAAATAAAATGAAAGAGGATAAAAACAATAGCTCAACCCAATGACTCAAACAAATCAAAAAATTTCAGCAAAATAAGCCCAAAGTCACCAAAAGAAGGAAATAAAAAGATTAGAGCAGAAGTAAAACAAAAAGAAAACAGAAAATATAGAAAGAATTAATAGACTAAAGTTCATTCTTTGAAAGGATAGATGAAGCAGACAACCCACTGATAAAAATGGCAAAGGAAAAGAATGAGAAGATGTAAATAATGAAAATAAGAAATAAGATGGGTGACATTACAACAGAACCAACTGAGATGTAATGGATTATAAAATAATATTATGAAAAATTTTATACCAATAAATTTGTCAACCTAGAACAAATGGATAAATTTCTAGAAATACACTACCTACCTAAACAAATATCAACTGAGGTAGAAAATTTGAAAAGACCCATATAAAAGAAGAAACTGGAGAGATCATAAAAAAGTCTCAATAAAAAACAAACAAACAAAAAAAAACCCTGCACAGACAAATTCACTAGAAATTTCTAGCAAACATTCAGAGAAGAGCTGTAAGCAATTTTACTAAACCTACAGAATAAAGGAGAGGAAGTAATACTCCAGAATTCTTTCTATTAAACCAGCATAAACTTGTTACCAAAGTGAGGCAAATACACCACTAACAATTAAAATTATAGGCCACTATTGCTCATGAATATAGACACAAAAATTCTCAAAACAATTCTAGCCAATAGAATTCAACA
>NW_006921612.1:13027622-13031570 GCF_000298275.1 Orycteropus afer afer | reverse complement strand
GAAGAGGAAGAGGAAGAGGAAGAAGAAGAAGAAGAAAAGAAGAAGGAGAAGAAGGAGAAGAAGAAAGGAATTACATGATCATCTCAATAAATGCAGAAAAGACATAAAAAATAAAATCCAACACACTTCTCTGATAAAAACTCTCAGAAAGAGAGGAATAGATGGGGATTCTTCAACATAATTAATGGCATATATACAAAAACAACAGCCAACATTATTCTCAATGGAAAGAGACTGAAAGTATTCCCCTTGAGAATAGGAACAATACAAGGATTTCCTTTATCATCACTCTTATTCAATATTGTACTGGAAATTCTAGATAGAGCAATAAGACAAGAAAGTGAAATAAAGGTATCCAGGTTGATAAGGAAAAACTAAAACTATCTATATTCACAAGGAGCTCTGGTAGCATAGTGCCTAAGGCACTTGACTGCTAACCAGAAGGCTGGGGGCTCAAACCCACCAGCCACTCCTCAGAAGGAGGGTTGGGCAATCTACTTCAGTAGTGATACTGACTCAGAAACCAAAGGAGGGATCACTATGCGTTGGGTCCGACTCGAAGGCACACAAAAACATCAACTATATTCACAAATGAAATGATCCTCCTATACATAGAAAATCCCAAGAATCCGCAACAAAATTCCTGGAACTAATAAAAGGGTTTAGTGAAGTGTCAGAGTACAAGATTAACATACAAAAATAAGCTGGATACATCTACACTAACAAGGAGAACTCTGGAAAGAAAATCAAGAAAAAAATATATTTACAAGAGCTCTCAAAAAGAAAGAAATACATAGAAATTACTCTCACTAGGGATGTAAATGGCTTATACAGAGAAAACTACAAAATACTACATCAAGAAACAAAAGAGAGCTACATAAATGGAAACCATACTATGGTCATGAATAGGAAGATTTAACATTATGAAAACATCAATACTATTCAGAGAGATCTATAGATATATCACAATCACAATCCAAATCACAACACATTCTTTAACAAAATGGAAGAATTATTTTCCACCTTTGTATGGAAAAGAAAAAGGCTACTAAATAGCTAAAACATTATTAAAGAAGAACAACAAAGTAGGAGGCCTCATGCTTCCAGATCTCAGCACCTACTACTATACAGCCACTACATTCAAAATAGTCTGGCACTGGTACAATGGCAGATATATAAACGAATGGAACATAATTGAATATCCAGAAATACATTCTTCCAACTGTGGACAACTGATCTTTGACAAATGATTGAAGTCCATTAAATGGGGAGGAGATAATCTCTTTAACAAACAGTGCTGGAAAAACTGAATATCTATTTGCAGAAAAATGAAGCTGGATCCTTACCTCACCCCATACACACACACACACACACACACACACAAAAAAAAAAAAAAAACTAACTCAAAATGAATCAAAGTCCTAATGTAAACCTAAAGCCATAAAGTTCATGGAAGAAAATGCAGGGAAAAAGCAAGGGGCCCAAATGTATGACACGAATAGACTATCAGATATAACAAAATATGTGCCAACTACAAAAACTAAGCTAGATAACTTGTTGTTGTTGTTGTCATGTGTTGTCAAGTTGGACCTGACTCATAGCGACCCTTCCCTGGGTTTCTGAGGCAGTATCACTATGGAAATAGATTGCCCCATCTTCCTTCTGAGAAGTGGCTGGTGGGTTTGAACCATCAGCCTTCTGGTTAGCAGTCAAGTACCTTAGGCACTATGCTACCAGAGCTCTGAAGCTAGATAACTTGTTGTTGTTGTTGTTTGCCATCAAGTTGGCCCCGACTCATAGCGACCCCTCCTTGGGTTTCCGAGGCAGTATCACTATGGAAGGACGATTGCCCAACCTTCCTTCCGAGGAGTGGCTGGTGGGTTTGAACCGCCAGCCTTCTGGTGAGCAGTCAAGTGCCTTAGGCACTATGCTACCAGAGCTCCTACTAGACAACTAGTACCTCTTAAAAATTAAATACTTATGACATCAAAAGACTTCACCAAAGAGAACCTACAGACTTGGAAAAAAAGTTTAGCAATGATTTATCTGACAAGAGCCTAATCTTGAAAACTTATAGAAACTTCAATGTCTCAACAACAGAAAGACAAGCAATCCAATTCAAAAGTGGGCAAAAGACATGAATGCCAACTTCACCAAAGAAGACATAGAGAAAGCTAACAAATACATGAAGAGATGCTTGTAATCATTAGCCATTAGAGAGACACACATCAAAACTATGGTGTGATACCATCTTACCCTGGCAATAATGGTACTGATTATAAAAAAATAAAAAGAAGAAGAAAGAGCGAGAGAGAGAGAACAACAAATGCTGCCTGGTTGTGGGGAGCCTGGTACTCTTATACATTGCTGGTGGGGCTGTAAAATGATGCAGCCACTATAGAAAATGATATGGTACTTCCTTAAACCAATAAAAGTAAAAATACCATATGATCCAGCAATCCCACTCCTATGTATATATCTTAGAAGAATTAGATCTATGACATAAATAGATATATGCCCACCCATGTTCATCACAAAATTATTCACAATAGGAAAATACCTAAAAGTCCATCAATGGAGGAATGTATATATAAATTGTTGTACATATATACAATGGAATACTATACAATGATGAATAATGATGAATCCGTAAAACATCTCACAGTATGGATGAATCTGGAAGACATTATGCTAAGTGAAATAAGTCAATTACAAAAGGACAAATATGAGACCACTATTATAAATGTCAAGAATAGGTTTATAAACAGAAAAACATTCTTTGATTGTTTCCAGGGATGAAAGGAAGAGAGGGGGAGAATTACTAACTAATAGTACAAACCAAAAAAAAGAAAAGTAGGCATATGTTAAATGTGGTGAAGGGAAATCACCCTATGGGTGAAATCAGCACAAGGTCACCAAAGCAAAGGAAGACACTGGAAGGTATGCAAGAAAAAAAGGCAAGTATGGTAAATACTTTGGAAGGAAGATGGGACAATCTACTTCCATAGTGATACTGCCTCGGAAACCCAAGGAGGAGTCGTTATGAGTTGGGTCCGACTCGATGGCATATAACAACAACATGGTAAATACTATGAGATAAACAATCCTGCAACAGTAATAACAAACAGTAATTTGTAAGTGGATACATAAGTAGATACACATGCTAAATAGGTATGGGAGGTTTTATGGAACTCAGCAACTCATACAGGTACAGCTGTGGATATTTCTCATACTTTTTCTATATACTGTACTGCATGTATATTCATATATATAATAGAGCACATAGAGGGCTTAGCTATTGGAATTTCTTTGACATAACCAAACAACTTGTGGAACTGAGTTACTGGCTTTGAAGTCTAGGGATCAACAGTCTCTGGGGATGTTGATATTAATGAACATAACATAGTTCATAAAATAATGCTACATCCTAGTTTGGTGATTAGTGTCTGAAGTCTTAAAAGTTTGTGCATGACCATCTAGGATACAAATATTGGTCTCTTCCTACCTGTAGTATAGGGTAATGAATAAAACAAAATACTCAAGGTAATAGTTAATCCAAAGGACTAATGACTCACATGAATCTCAGCCTCCTCTATCCTGAGACCAGAAGAACTAGATGGTACCTTGTTATATTACCGACCACTTTGACCAGGAACACAGTAGAAGATCCCAGTTAGAATGAGTGAAAAATGTAGAACAAAATTCAAATTTGTATAAAGGACCGGACTTACTGGTGCAATAGAGACTTGAGGAACCCTATGGAGAGAAGATTGAGGTTGTCAAGGAATTCACATTGCTTGGTTCTACAATCGATGCCAACGGAAGCAGCAGTCAGGACATTAGACGGCATGTAGCATTGGGAAAGTCAACTGCGAAGGAACTGTTTCAAGTGCTGAGGAGCAAGGATATCTCCTTGAGGACTAAGGTGCGCCTGACACAAGCCATGAT
>NW_006921612.1:13017282-13027412 GCF_000298275.1 Orycteropus afer afer | reverse complement strand
TGGGCTCAAGTATAGCAGGGATTGTGGGGCTGGCGCGGGATCAGGCAGTGTTTTGTTCTGCTGTGCATGGGGTCGCTATGAGTCAGAAACGACTCCACGGCACTTAACAACAACAACAACAACACTATAGCCCAAGTCACCCTTTTAACTTATAATAGAAACCAATTCTGGGAATTATCTCTTAACAAAATAGTACACAGGCCCATAAAATAAACAGTAACACCCATGAGAAATGTGCTCCTTAGAACAGTCAACGGTAGCAGGTCAAAAGGACATTTACCCAAAAGCAAAGGTGAGAAGTCAAGAAAGGACAGGGAAACTAAAAGAATGGAAATGAGAAACACAAAGTGAAAATGGGGAGAGTGCAGACATATTGAGGAGATTTCATCCAATGTCAAGGAACAATTTGTATATTACTTATTAATTGCAAAACTAGTATGCTATGTAAACTTTCATGTAAAATACAACGAATTTTTTTTAAAAAATTCTTCATGACAATCATTTTCACTTACTGCATGTATAGCTTTTAAATCATTGAAAATCTTCAAGCCTATTTTTTTTTTTTTTGCACAAAAGTACGTTTAAATAAGAATGATATAGACCTGTTTCAACTCACCTACAAATTCCAGTTAAATACTTAAAAACACAGAAATGGATCTTGCTCATAATCCAAGAACTACCTATATATTAAAAAAATATTACCCATATTACTAATAAACTCCTCATCCAAAATACAACTCCTGGTGATTTAAATATTAAAAAAAAAAAAGTCTTCCAGACCTTCCAGGCTGTGGAGGAAGATACATATGCGGTAGATTCCTGGCTCCACCATTAAATCAAAAAAAAAAAAAAAAATTTAACTGCTGTCAAGTCAATTTTGACTCATAGCGACCCCTCCTTGGGTTTCTGAACTGGTATCTCTACAGAAGTAGATTTCCCAGCTTTCCTTCCCAGGAGTGGCTGGTGGGTTTGAACCACCAACTTTTGGTTAGCAGTCAAATGCCTTAGGAACTACTTCAAAACCAATACAAAAGAGCAGTAGTTGATTTATCACTCATCTGTCAGATTTCCATTCTGTAGTGGCTTGTGTATTGCTGTGATGCTAGAAGCTATGCTACTAGTATTTCAAATACCATCATGGTCACTCAAGGTGGGGAGGTTTCAGCAAAACTTCTAAACTAAGACAGACTAAGAAGGAGGACATGGTGATCTACTTCTAAAAAAAAAAAAAAATGGCTAATGAAAACCTTATGGATATCAGCAGAATATTGTACAGTACAGTCTCAGAAGATGAGCCCCTCAGGCACTCAAAATAGAGTTCATCTTAAAAACATGGATGGAGTAAAGCTTTCAGAACCTTCATTTGCACATATAGCATATATCAAAATGATAAAAAATAGCCACAAACATCCATTAATAATCAGAACATGGCATGTTCAAAGAATCCAGAAAAGTTGGAATTTGTGAAAAAAGAAATAGAAGTCTTCCCAATATCCTAGGCATTAGTGAGCTGACGTGGATTGGTATTGACCATTTTGAATTGGATAATCATGTGGTCTACTGTGCCAGAAATGACCAATTGAAGAGAAATATGTTAAGTGGGCCATGCTGAGAGGAACAGGACCAGGATGAATTGTTAGAAAAATAAGTTTTATTGAATCATCTATCTGGCGGATGGGCTGAGGCTTTGAGTAACAACAGCCCCAATCCTGTCTCCATAGGGTACTTAAGTAGTGTTTTAATGCAGGAGGTAGATTGCCTATTTCAATATAACCAATCCTAAGTGTTGAAGAAGAACTAAATGCAAGGGAGGGTGGGGACAAGATAAGCCTGGGGATGGAGACAAAGGATCCAAGAGGAAATTGAGGGTGGGGGTGGGGGTGGCTTCAAGGAGGGAAAGTCCAGGCATTACTCTAAGTATTGGAATTATAACAAAACAAACTCTCTGCCCCTATGCAATCTAGTGCAGAAGTAGAAAATAAAGATGTGTGTGTGTGTGTGTGTGTGTGTAGTTATAGATGTGAATATACAGATACAGATATAGATAGACATAGATAGGAGCAAGTTAAAGCTAAGCAGAAAAGAATGATGGAAGGTATTATTTTGGACTAGGTAACTAGGGAAGTTTTCTTTTAGGAATAACATTAAACAGAAAATTGAATGAAACCAGAGTTTGTCTTAAGTATGAGGGGGTCATGTCATCTGAATTAAGTTTTGAAAAGATCATGTTGGGTACTGTGCAAAAATAGAGTGTAGAGAAAGAGAGAGTGCAAGGGGAAATAGCAGTTAAGAGGCTGTTGCAGTAGTTCAGACTCAAGTGGGAATGATAGAAGGGGTGAGAAGTGTTCATTAGTCATATTATAATATGTCACATTAGATTTCTCTATGGAATTTAAGTACTGGGTGGATCAAGTGGTTTGCAGTTGGCTGCTAACCTAAATATTTGTAGTTCAAACCGACCTAGCAGTGTTGCCAGCAAAAAAAGGCCTGGCTAATTGGTTCTGAAAACATTACAGCCAAGAAAGCCCTATGGAACAGTTCCATTCTGTTACACAAAGAGTCATCATGAGTCATGGGCTGCTCAACAGCAACTAATAACAATATGTAATGTAAGGAGATTTTTTTTCATAATAATAATTTATATAAGGTTTTGTGAGAATTAATGTATTAGTTCTCATATACCCAACCATGTGTTACCAAGTTATTGTTGTTGTTGTTAGGTGCCATCAAGTCATTTCTGACTCATAGTGACCCCATGCACAGCAGAAAGAAACACCACCTGATCCCTTGCCAGCTCCATGATCCTTGTTATACTTGAGCCCATTGTCGCAGCCACCATGTCAATCCATCTCGTTGAAGTCTTCCCCTCTTTCATTGACCCTCCACCATACAAAGCATGACATCCTTCTCAAGGGAATGGTCCCTTCTGACAACATGACCAAAGTAGGTGAGATGAATTCTGGCCGTTCTCGCTTCCAAGGAGCATTTCAGCTGCACTTCCTTCAGGACAGATCTGTTAGTTCTTTTAGCAGTCCATGGTACTTTCAGCATTCTTTGCCAGCACCACAACTCAAAAGCATCAACTCTTCTTTGATCTTCCTTATTCTTTGTCTAGCTCCACATGCATACAAGGAGATTGGAAATATCATGGTTTGTGTCAGGCACATCTTAGTCCTCAAGGAGATATCCTTGCTCCTCTGCACTTGCAAGAGTTCATTTGCCACCAACCTGCCCAGGGTTACACGTTGTCTAATGTCCTGACTGCTGCTTCCATTGGCATTGATTGTAGAACCAAGCAACACGAATTCTTTGACAACCTCAATCTTCTCTCCATTTATTGTGATGCTGCTTATTATTCCAGTTGTGAGGATTTTTGTTTTCCTACTATTGAGTTGTAATCTATACTGCAGACTGTGTTCTTCAATCTTCATCAGTAAATGTCTCAAGTCATCTTCACTTTCAGTGAGCAAAGTTGTATCATCAGCGTATCAGGTTGTTAATGATTCTTCCTCCAATCCTGATGCCACGTTTTTCTTCATATAGTCCAGCCTTTCGGATTATTTGCTCAGCATATAGGTCAAATATAAGAGCTCTGGTGGCATAGTACCTAAGGCACTTGACTGCTAACCAGAAGGCTGGTGGTTCAAAACCACCAGCCACTCCTTGAAAAGAAGGTTGGGCAATCTACTTTCATAGTGATACCACCTCAGAAATGCAAGGAAGGGTTGCCATGAGTTGGGGCCAACTCAATGGCACATAACAACAACAACAACATAGATTGAGTAAGTATGGGGAAAGGACACAACCTTGACACACTCCCTTCTTGATTTTAAACCATGAAGTGTTCCTTGTTGTGTTTGAATGACAGCCTCCTGGTCAATGTACAAACCTGAACAAACCTGTACAATCAAGTGTTTGGGAATTCCCGTTCTTCTCAATGTGAGCCATAATTTGTCATGATCCACACAATCAAAGGACTTTGCATAGTCAATAAAGCACAAGTAAACGCCTTTCTGGTATTCTTTGCCTTGAGCCAAGATCCATCTGACAGCAGCTATGATATCCCTTGTTCCGTGTCCTCTTCTGAATCCAGATTGCTCCTCTGGAAGTCCTCTGTCAATATACTGCTGCAACTGTTCTTGAATTATCTTCAGTAAGATCTTACATGTATGCAATATTAATGATATTGTTCAATAATTTCTACATTCTATGGGATCACCTAACTTTGGAATGGGTACATGTATGGATCTCTTCCAGTCAGTTGACCAGGTAGCTGTCTTCCAAATCTCTTGGCATAAGCAAGTGAGTGTCTCCAGTGGGGCATCTGTTTGTTGAAATATCTCAATGGGTATTCCATCAATTCCCAGAGCCTTGTTCTTCACCAATTCTTTCATTGCAGCTTCAACTTCCTCCTTCAATACCATTGGTTCTAGATCATATGGCACCTCCTGAAATGGATGATGATCAACCAGGTCTTTTTGGTAGAGTGACTCTATATATTCCTTCCATCTTCTTTTGATGTTTCCTGCATCATTCAATATTTTGTCCATAGAATCTTTCAATATTGCAACTCAAGGCTTAATTTTTTTTCCTTAATTCTTTCAGCTTGAGAAATGCCAAGCGTGTTCTTCCCTTTTGGTTTTGTCACTCCAGTTCTTTGTGCATTTCATTATAGCAATTGGCTTTGTCTTCTAGAGCTGCTCTTTCAAATCTTTGGTTCAATTCTTTTATCTTGTCATTTCTTCCATTTGTTTTAGCTACTCTCCACTCAAGGGTAAGTTTCAAAGTCTCTTCTCTCATCCATTTTGGTCTTCTCTTCTTTTGTTGTCTTTTTAGTGACCTCTTGCTTTCTTCATGGATGATGCTGTTGATGTCATCCCACAATTCTTCTGGTTTTCAGTCACTGATGTTCAAGGCATCAAATCTGTTCTTTAGATGGTCTCTAAATTCAGGAGGGATATATTCTAGATTATATTTTGGCCCTCATGGACTTGTTTTAATTGTCTTTAATTTCAAGTTGAACTTGCATATGAGCAGTTTATGGTCTGTTCCACCATCAGCTCCTGGACTGGTTTTGGCTGAAGATATCAAGTTTTTCCACCATCTCTTGCTAGAGATGTAGTCAACCTGATTCCTGTGTGCTCCATCTGGTGAAGTCCACATGTACAGCCACAGTTTTTGTTGTTGAAAAAAGGTGTTTGCAATGAATAAGTTGTTGGTCTTGAAAAATTCTACCATGTGAGTTCCAGCACTATTTTTGTCACCAAGGCCAAATGTTCCAACTACCAGTGATTCTTCTTTGTTTCCAACTTTTGCATTCCAGTCACCAGTGATAATTAACACATCCTGATTGTGTGTTTGGTCAATTTCAGGCTGCAGAAGTTGATTAAAATCTTTAATTTTGCATCTTTGGCTTTGGTGGTTGGTGCATAAATTTGAATAATAGTCATATTAACAGGTCTTCCTTGTAGGTGTATGGATTTTATCCTATCACTGACAGCATTGTACTTTAGGACAGATCTTCAAACATCCTTTGTGATGATGAATGCTGCACCATTCCTCTTTAAGTCATTCCTGGCAGAGTAGATCATATGGTTATCTTATTCAAAATGGCCAAAGCCACTCCATTTCAGCTTGAGGTTCTGTTTGAGTCTGGGCTTTCCATTTCACAAATGAGGAAAGTGAAGCCAACAAAGAAGATCAACTTATCCAAGTTCACACACCTTCTTAGTTGGGAAAGGTGGCTACATTACCAGCTTACAACCAAAAGTTCTTTCATTCATTACTTTGCAGTGATGTACATAAACAAGGAAGAATTAATAGGGTTTTTGTTTTGTTTTGTTTAATTCAAATAATGACCATGGTTCTGCCCAGGATTCACCTTGCAGATATGTCTACAAGTACTGCTTCCATAATTAAGGTGTCATCAAGTAAAAGTAATCCAGGGCTACAAATCAAATTAATTTGGAGGCAAGAAGAAACTCTTTAATGAATGCTCTGAATATAGCAAATGTTTAAATAGATATTTGTTAATGGTTCAGACAGGTATGAGTTTGCTTGTGGATTTTTGTTCCTTTTTTAAAAATACAACCAGAGTATGTGGATTTTATTTTTTTTATATAATTAAAATTAAGAAAACAGTATTTCTTCCTTCAAAAATGAGCACATAATGTATTAGGACTAGAAAAGCTTGCAAGCCAGTTTCAGCCAAAAGGAAAATTTGATAGCTCCCCTAAATGCTTCATTAATTTAGAGAAATAGGTCACACTCCTGTGGCAAAATAAGCACAACTTTTAATCTCATGAATGTTAACAACAATTTTGGAGACTCCATAGGAAAGTTTATAATATGTTTTCTAAATCATGGTAATTTTGTGATTTCTCAGTAATTAAAAGAGTTTGGTCTTTGCGGAATCAATGAGTTAGAGTTACCCCCGAACAGAGGAGCTCTGGTACCATAGTGCCTAACGCACTTGACTGCTAACCAGAAGGCTGGTGGTTCAAACTCCCCAGCCACTCCTTGAAAGAAAGGTTGGGCAATCTACTTCCATAGTGATACTGCGTCGGAAACTCAAGGAGGGGTTGCTATGAGTTGGGGCCGGCTCGACAGCACATAACAACAACAACGTAAGCAGTGCCATTTGCATCTAGAGTTATTTACAATGGCAGTTGGGGTGGGAAGGCTTTAAGAACAAGTATATAAGGACTCATAAAATTGTAACATCCCATAATGATGCTTCTTAATGCCAGACCTCATCATAAACCACAAGGGAAGAAAAGATATGCATATATAATTATATATATATATATATATATGTGTATATACATAGATATATGTATATATCTATATATATACACACACACATATATATGACATATATAATGGTAATAAAAAAACAACTCAATGCTATAGAGTGGGTTGGAACTCACAGTGACCTTTTAGGAAAGAGTAGAACTGCCCCATGTGGTTTCTAAGGCTATAAATCTTTACAGAAGGAGACTACCTTATCTTTTGCCCATAGAGCAGTTGATGGTTTTAAACCACCAACCTTTTGGTCAGCAACCAAATGCTTTTACCACTATGACTCCAGAGTGCCTGAATATAATAATATTGTATGTTATATAGTATATATAAGTATAATATATACACATATATGTGCAAACACTCATACCCACAGATATATTACTGCATTAGAGGTGTCAACACAATATATTGTATTACAAAGAGCTCTAGTTAAAGAATTGGAGAACTTCTAGTCTTGCATCTGCTACTAACAAATTACATGACCTTGATCAGATCCTTCTATGGGCCTCATTTTCCACAACTATTCAAGAAAGAGATTGACTTCTATGATCACTAAGATCTTTCTTTGAATATTTTTTTTTACGCCAGGGCTGTATTTAGAGCTCTGGTAGCATAGTGCCTAAGGCACTTGACTGCTAACCAGGAGGCTGGTGGTTCAAACCCACCAGCCACTCCTCGGAAGGAAGGTTGGGCAATCCTACTTCCGTAGTGATAACTGCCTCGGAAACCCAAGAGGAGTCGCTAGGAGTCGGGGCGACTCTATGGCAAATAACAACAACAAAAAAAGCAAGAATGTAGCCACTTTTAAAGATTTGCTACTTTGACCTAAAAATGCTCCATGTTTTGTCCTTTGTTTTCCTACTAAGGCAGACATTTAAATAAATATCAAAGAAAACACTGTGGGTTTTTTTTTTTTTTTTTTTTTTAAATCAAAGTACAGTTGTGTGTAATGAGAGAAGTGATTAACTCTGCAAAAGGACATCTCCCTGGAATTTTTTTAAAATTAGCACTTTTCTTCCCTCTAGTGGAAATGCAATGCATTTTCTCTAAACTGAATTGTTTTAAGTATTCATAAAACAAAGCAAAGAAGTAAAGAGAGAAATAAGAACTAGAATAATGAGCTAGAATACCTAAGTCATAACCAAGGATTGAGCCGAATGTAATTTGTTACAGGTTTTCTACACAAACGTCTTAAATATTTCACTCATTTTTTTAAAAAATTTAAGATTAACAATAAGAATCTGCAAAGTAGATTTAGAGCAATGCATAATCTCCAAAGGAAATGCACAGGTCCAAATTAGATGTTTTGTATTTAATTTATCCCCACAGCATTTTCAATTCCGTTCACTTATGAAAATTAGTAGTTTGATGCAATTAACTGAATAGAACAAACAATATAGCTCTAAGCAACTATACTCTAGCAGGGTTTTTTTTTAGTAAAAAATATTCATTTCATTTCAGTTTGACATTTAGTGTACCTATTTCACAGGGGGTTCTTGTGACTATCTTTCTAAAACTTTTCTTCACTTGCCCACAAAAAGTAAATCATAGCCTTTGTTGTGTTTAAGTGCCATTGAATTGGCTCCAACTCATGGAGACCCTGTGTACAACAGAACAAAACACTGCCCGGTCCTGCCCCTGCCTCACAATCCTTACTATACCTGAGTGCATCATTGGAGCCACTGTGTCAATCCATCTCATTGAAAGTCTTCCCCTTTTTCACTGACCCTCCACTTTACGAAGTATGATTTCTCTCTCCCTGGCTCAACTTATTCAGTTACCCAGGTCACAGGAATTTAGCAGTATGTGTTTGTGTGTAATCTGCCCCTCTATCTAAACTATAAGTTATTGTAAAAAACTTCTCACTCATCTCATTCTTCTCCTTACAGGTGTAGAAAAATTGAGTGTCAGGAACTGTGGCACAATTGAAGAAATGATGACTCCTAAGTCAGTAAGACTCAACTGTCTAAAAATGATGCTAAAAGATTTTTTAAAAAAGTAAAATAAAATAGCCCTGTGTTTGCTGAATTCAGCCTGCTGGCTACTCAGATGAAAATCATGCTTAGCCTTGGCAGAGAGTAAGAGATTTTCAAAAAGGAAGAGTTATAAAAGAATTTGCACCTTAAAGAGTGAAGAGGAGGATTCAAAATGGAGTCTCGTCAGTAAGCACCACGCTATTTCCCTCCAGCATCTAAGTGCTTGAAAAACTAGGTACAGCAACTTGAATTAGGGATTTTGGTGCTCTGAACAGCTCACTGAATCATTGTGCACCAAACAAAGAAGAGCAGAATTAGAGGAAAGGCAGAGGGAAATTATTTAAGAAAAAGCTACCTGGCAAAGGATGGATGGGCAGCCGAGAGAGGCCATTGAAAACTTCCCTGGGACAATCACTGACTGGCAGGAGAGGGCAGCCACCTGAGATTCCCATGAGCCAAGAAAGAAGATACCCTATATCAGCATACCAGTATCCACTCCAATATCCCAGTGGGTAGCCCCAGGGATCTACCTCCAGCATCCGATTTTGTTGGTAATTTGGGTCATCTGGGTGCAGGAGGGTGCGTGCACCACTGCTGTGACTCGAGCAGAGAGCTCACTGTTACATCAGGAAGGTGAGCTCCCTCCCCTCTCAATGGGTCACTAAGTGGGCTTGGGTCAGCCTGGGAGACATCATGCTTATGTTTGTCATGGATATCGGGACCACAGTTTAGCAGCAGGTACTCCTCTGCCCCAAACACAGCTGAAATTGTGTTCATCTTTGGTGCAGGTGGGCAGTATCACAGACAAACTCCAGAGCCATTAGCGGTCTGATGGGATTGTGCCAGTGCCACGGGCAAGTGGGGCAGGGAGAGAGAATAAACCGTGGCTGAGTGCAGTCCCGGGAATTTGCCTTGGATCAGCTCTTTGGCGCTGAGGGGCCTCAGAAACTGGGTCTTTGAGTGTGCCTGAGCCTGGAGGAAAGTTGTAATTCCCTAACAACAGGAATCTTTCCCGAGATTGAGCCGCAGTCTTCTAAATTATTACGCCATCAATAATAGCTTGCCCAAAGCCCTAGAAATTGACCCTAGCAACACGAAGCTTTCCCTCTTCTGCTCCCACCTTCTCCGACAATAACTTCACTCTTTCAATAGAAGAAAAAATATTCAGCCAATTACCATAAAACCTCCCACTTCGAACTCTAAACCCTCTTTATGACAAACAGAAACACATATCCACATTCCACACAGTGATTCCACCATCACGAAGAAAACAGCAGAGTGACCCAACATACCTGAATCAATAATAAAATAAAATACACCAGCTTCACCTTTTCAAAATATTAAACCATA
>NW_006921612.1:13015754-13017044 GCF_000298275.1 Orycteropus afer afer | reverse complement strand
TTTTAAAAATTTTTGTTTTTTTCTCTTTTTTTTTCCTCATGGCCTCATGGCTAACCCCGTTCGCAGGTTTTTTTTTTTTTTTTCATTTTTCCCATTTTTTTCTTCATTATTCTCCTTTTCTACCTGCTTTCTCTTAGTGCTCTATCCCCAGATATTCGAGGTTTTCCTGTGTTCTTCTTCTTTTCTCCCCTTTTTCTTTTTTCAGATTACTGTTCCTGTGTGATTTCATGATGTATTTTTTGTCCATGCACTTTTAGTTTTTTGATGGTCATTCAATTCTAGTTTTTGCCTAACTGAGTGGGAGACAGCAACAGTCCCCATAAGATACAAGTACACCCACACCACCTGCAACTTCATTTACTGAGCAAGAGCCAGCACCTCCTTCTCCACCAAAGGGCCAATGATAAAATAACACCAAGAAGAGCCTGAATCACCCTTGGCTGTTCTTCACAAACAGTTTACAGAGATCTTAATATGATTCCATGATGCCCCAGAGACAACAGACCATCAGAGTCCACACAAAGAAGCAAGATAAAGTGGTAGAAACAAGGGAACAGGATATAGACCCAGAACACATCCCTGAAGAAGCAGCATTGGAACTTTCTGAAAAGGAATTCAAAAGAATCATATTTAGGTATCTTCAAAGGACTGAGAGACAGACCAAAGAAAACACAGAAAAAAAACTTAGAAGAATTTTAGAAGAAAATACAAGAACAAAATAGATGAAAAATTAGAAATGATTCTAAATCTACTGATAGAAATCCAGAAGATTAATACTAAATTGTTAGAAATAGTTAACACATTGGAAGGGGTAGAATTGATGCAATGGAAGAAAAAATGAGATTGAAGACAAATACCTGAATACTTCTTTGGAAAGGGATCAATCAGAAAAAAAAAAAAAAAAAAAATGAAGAAAGCCTAAAGTTCATGTGGGATACCATAAAAAGAAATAATCTACGTGTCATTGAAATTTCAGAACCAGAAGAGAAAAACAAAACCAGTGAGAAAATTGTCCAAGATTTTCTGGAGGAGAACTTCCCTGATATGAAGAAAGAGAAGAACATATTGATTCAGGAAGTCCAACGAACCCGAAACAGGATAGACCCCAAAAGAAAATCACCAAGACATATCATCATCAAACTCACTAAAACTAAGGACAAAGACAGAATCCTGAAAGCAGCACGGGGAAAAAAAAAAAAAAAAGTTACCTACAAAGGACAGCCAGTAAGAATAAGCTCTGATTTCTCAGCACAGACCATGCAAGTGAGAAGGCAATGGGATGGTATATAT
>NW_006921612.1:13014607-13015459 GCF_000298275.1 Orycteropus afer afer | reverse complement strand
GACATCAATTGGCAAGTGAGGACAACTACAAACAAAAAGAGGGAAAAGACTGTGTAGTTACAGAACTTCTAACTGTTGAGGAAGTTAAGAGAGTTGCAAGAGAGAATGATCTGTTCTAAACTCAGGGAGAAAATTATAAATCATAGGGTAACCTCAAAGAAAAATGATGAACCTTCATATCACAATAAAAAAGAGGACCACACAAGTACTCAGCAAATACTAAAACAACTACAACAAAGGAAATGATAACACTATTCATAAAGATAATGAGCTCAGCACAGAAAATAATATGGAACAAAGAAAAGAAGGACACCATGAAAAAACACATACCAAAATGAACCAATTCATACTTGTCAATAATTACACTGAATGTTTATGGATTAAATGCACCACTCAAGAGACGGAGAGTTGCAGATTGGATAAGAAAACAAAACCCATCAATATGCTGCCTACAAGAGACACATTTTAGAGATAAAGACAAAAATCGACTAAAAATCAAAGATTGGGAAAAGATATATCAAGCAAATGTAAGAGAGCAGGAGTGGCAATATTAATTTCTGATCAAATTGATGTTAAGACAAAAACCACGATACGAGACAAGGAAAGACATTACATAATGATTAAAGGATCAATTGAACATGAAGATATAACCATAATAAATATCAATGGGCCCAATGAAAGAGCCCCACAATACATAAATCAGACTTTAAAAGAGTTGAAAAGCCAAATAGATGACTCCACAATCATAGTGGGAAATTTTAATATACCACTTTCTTTGAAAGATAGAACAACTGGAAAGAAACTCAACAAAGATGCAGAAGAGCTAAACGATACAATCCACCAACTTGGCCT
>NW_006921612.1:13004949-13011359 GCF_000298275.1 Orycteropus afer afer | reverse complement strand
CTATACAAAACATTTTTCCACCTTCTACTTTGACGAGTGAAGACTGGGATCTTGGAAGTTAGCAAGCTGCCATCTATATGCAACGATGGGTCTCTCCTCATCCAGAGCAAAGAAGAATGAAGAAAACCAAGATTAATGGAAACAGTTAGTCTTGGCGACTGGAACACCATCCGATCTGCAGCCTATATGACTGTGGGACCAGAGGAACTAGATGGTGCCTGGCTACCACTGTTATCCACTTGGAAGGGGATCTATGTGGGAGATTATTGATGGAGAGGGAGAGCTGTGTGGAGCAAAATTCAAAATCATTTGGAGAAAAGAAAAAAATGGGGGGGGGGGACAAGTTTTGCTGCCCCTAGCTGCCCTTCAGGTCTGGAACTGAGCCCACACCCATGGTTTTCAGTCGAGCAGAAGACAGGCATATGAGTTGAACATTTACCTCAGGTGGATGCACTCCTTAGGGGGAGAAATCATGGGGGAAAGAGGGGTTGCTTGTGCGCAGGGGGACAGCTCAGGGGGCGGGAGTGCATGGAGGGATGGACACTGGGAGAAGGTGGCTGTGGGGGCGGGAGTGGGAAGGGAGCTGTTGCATTGTGGTGGAGCTGTTGCATTGTGGTCAATGTCATGAGACAAGGTGTGTGTGGACTGCTGTATGGAGGGTGAAACTGCTCTGTAGATCTTCACCCAAATCACAATGAAAAAAAAATAAAGTTTATTAAAAACAAAAAAAGAAGAAGAAGAATGTGGCATAAGGATTGGAGGAAGACTCACTATTAACAACCCGAAATATGCAGTTGACACAACCATGCTTGCTGAAAGTGAAGATGATTACACCTCAACATAAAGAAAATAAAAATGCTTACAAATGGATCAATAAACATTATGATAAATGGGGAAGAGATTGACGTTGTCAAGGATTTCATTTTGTACCCACCATGAATGCCCATGGAAGCAACAGTGAAGAAATCAGGCAACATATTGCACTGGGAAAATCTGCTGCAAAAGACTTTTTTAAAGTGTTAAAGAACAAAGATATCACTTTGAAGACTAAGATACACCTTACCCAAGCCATGGTATTTTCAAGAGCCTCAATATATAAGTGAAACATGGACAGTGAATAAGGATGACCAAAGAAGAATTGATGCCTCTAAATTGTGGAGTTGGCGAAGAATACTGAAAATGCCATGGTATACTAAATCTGTCTTGGACAAAGTACAGTCTAATTGCTCCTTAAAAGCAAGAATGGCCAGACTTTGTCTCATGTACTTCAGTCATGTTGTCAGAAGGAACCTGTCCCTGGAGAAGGATATCATGTTTTGGTAAAGTAGAGGGATAGCAAAAAGGGAGAAGACCATCAATGAGATGGATTAACACAGTGGCTCCAACAGTAGGCTCAAGCATGGCAATGATCGTGATGATGGTGCAGGACTGGACAATATTTTTTCTTCTCTTTTACATCAGATTGGTATGAGTTGGAGCCAACTCAATGGCACCTAACAACAACAAACATAAGTATATGATCTGCTTGGAATTCTATGACATGGTGTGTCCACTTATGACTGATCTATGTTTGGTTTACATACACCTCACTAATATAGGGAATTATACCATTTAGTCCAAATTAGAACTGATATACAAGCTGCAACTATCTACATGTAAAAGAAAAAAAAAAAGCAAAGAAACCTGTTTTTGAATCTCAGTGATAAACCAGAAATATATCATTGTCTATATTCCTCAAAAAAACCTTTAGGAAATGAATATTTATCCTTATTTTATAACTTAAAAAAAAAAAAATAGGGGCTCAGAGAATTTGTGTAACGTGCTGAGTTTCAGAGCGGAGCCTGGATTCTGTCCCTGGTCTGTTACCTAAACCAGACCCTGTCTCAAAATCATTTATCTACCTAGCTTGTAAACATAGTCTCCACACAAGACAGTTATTTAATTTCCAAAAGTGGCTTTGCTTATTTTAAAATGCCAAGCTGAGGCTGATCATCTTTGTATATGAAACAACAAAAAAATCAGACAAGATTATGAAACAACAAGCAATAAAGGACAATAATCCTTGAGACAAGAAACACATGACGTGAGCCTTGTAATTGTCCTCAGCTTACTGATTTTGGAGAGTTTATAGATTTCAGTGCAAGGGGAGTGTGTTAGTTAAGTTGTGTGTCAACTTGGCTGGGCCTGTTTTTGAGTGTCTAGTCAGCCAGACATAGTTATTCCCCATGATGAGACTGGTAATCAACTCTATGGTGGAATCTACTGGAGTATCTGAATAGCTGCCTTAGGGATGTGGTCTGCTTCCAGTATATAAGAAAACAGCTTTGAGAAGGTCTCTGAGCTTTTTGGCACCCTTGGACCCTATACATAGCCAAATCTTCATCTCAATGGCCTGTTATGTTGTCTGCTGATCTTGGGACTATTAATGGACTTGAATTAGTGGCCTGACATGTTGCCTGATAATTTTGGGACTGTGCCATTTTTCTTGTCAATCTTGTATTATCTTGTGTTTGTTAGCTTCAGCAGCCAGCAGCTGTCTGAGTTAAGAGAACCTTCTAACTTCATTGGGCTGGGAGCAAGAGACAAAGCTGAAGCCCAAGTCAAAGGGCTTTCACCCAGCTCTTGGAGCTGGCTCTTTGAACTCAGACATCTAACCTCCAAAACTGTAAGAGAATAAGCTCCTGTTTGTTAAAGCCACACATTTATGGTATATTTCTATTACAGCAGCACTGGAGAACCAAAACCGGTGCTAACCCAGGCAAAACTCAATGGACTCCTTGAGTTGGAACAACAGAATTGAGAGTCCAAGGATATCAAGGCAGTTAGAGCTCACAGGAAAGATTACTAAGAGGAAAGAACTGCATAGAGAAAGAGTTGTGGAATTCCGCAGTGACTACCCCTTCAGTATTCATAATATGACAATAATGAAACTACCCAAGGTGAGGGAAAATACCATGCAAAAATGTTAGAGAGAATAGAACCCAGCACTTACACAGGGAAATGAATAGTGCCTGTTGCAACCAGCCAAACTGAATATTCATACAGTAAACTTGCAAAATCTGGAACCTATGTAAGGTGGAAGCCTGCCAGAGAAGGAAGCTTCAAATATTTTCCACTAAACGACAGCAGTTGTCAAAGGTGGAAAACTTGCAAGACCCAGAAAAACAAAACAGTCTCACTGAGTTCTAGCTCTCACAGATTCCACTGTAATTCATGGGATATTTGGTAGAATTCTTAAAAGGGTCTTGCCTCAGAAGTAGGGAATAAGTAACTCTTGACAACTTAAAAAATAGGTTACTATCTGTGGTACCATCTAAAAAAATATTAAAAGGAACATTCAAAAGGATCACTCTTTTTCTGAGAAACATAATTGCAATGCAGATTAAACCACAAGAATATTTATAGCAATATTAAACTATCTATTATGTAACAAAGTAAAATTCAAAGTGCATAGCATCTAATCAAAAATATCAGGAATACAAAGAAGCAGGAAAATATGAATGCTTATCAGGAAAAAAAATCAATCAAAAGCAATAAAAAATAGATAAAGATGTTAGAATTTACAGAAATGGGTGTTAACAGTTATAACTGCCTTCCATAAGTTCAAAAATTTAGGTAGAGACATGTAAGATATTTAAAAAATAGAACTAAGAATGAAAGCTACAGTGTCTAAATGTAAAAATGTACTGTATGAAATTAACAGTATATTAGACATTGCAGAAGAAAGAATTAGTGAATTTAAAGACATTGTAATAGAAACTACCCAAAAGAAAACACAGAAAAACAAAAGTTAAAAAAGAAATATTATCAGTGAACTGTTAGATAACAGCAAGCAGCTTAATATATATGTAACTGAAGTCCTCAAGGGACAGATGAGAAAGTGGGTTACAGAAAAAATATTTGAAAAATAATAGCTAAGCATTTTCCTAAAACTTAATAGAAATGATAAATCCACAGATCCAAGAAACTCAATGAACCCCAAGCAAAAGAAACAAAGAACAACTACAGCAAAGTACATCATAATCAAATAGCTAAAACCAGAAACAAAGAGAAAACACAAACAGAAAAGTAAGATTTTTTTATTACAGAGGAAAGATGATAAGAATGATCAGAAAATTTTGCAACAGAAATAATACAAGTGAAAGGACAGTAGAGAAAACTCTTTAAAGCATCAAAAGAAAATAACAAAATGAAAAACCCTATTCTTGTTGTTGTTAGGTGCCATCAAGTTGTCTCCGACTCATAGCTACCCTATGTACAACAGAATGAAACACAGCCCAGTCCTAAGCCAGCTCCATGATTCTTGATATACTTACCTGGATATCCTGCTGCTCCGCAGGTCCCCAGCCTCTCCTGCTCCCTCCCTTTCCTGGCTCTAGGGGGCTTTTGACCTATCCTTGCCTCCTGCCCCATTTTACCTGGATAGCCTGCTGCTCTGCCAGTCCCTGGCCTCTCCTGCTCTCTCCCTTTCCTGGATCTAGGGGGCTTTTGGCCTAGCCTTGCTTCCCTCCCCTTTTTAGCTGGATGCCCTGCCACTCCAGATGTCCCTGGCCTCTCCTGCTCCCTCCCTTTCCTGGTTCTGGGGAGCTTGGGGCCTAGGCTTATCTCCTGCCCCTTTTTACCCAGCCTCTCCTGCTCCCTATAGCCTAAAGTTTTAAATCAAGTAAAAATATTTTCTAATATAAAGGTAAAATAAAATGTTTTAATATGTACAAAAACCACACTAATTCACAACCAGAAGACTAACTTTACAATAAATGTTAAGGGATGTTCTTCAGGAAGAAGAAAAATGAAACTTGATGGAAATATAGGTTTATAAATAGTCTTGTACACAGATAGTTGTAGAAATGTGATTCTTCCATGGATGGTAGTTTTGGCAGAAGCATTATGTGCAAAGAAGGGAAAGATATTATAATTATATGTGTTTCAGTATTAAAAAAACACAGCCTTTTCCATGATGGAAGTGGACCAATGTAATCCATCTACTATCAGATAGCTGATTCATCACTCTAGGGAATGGTGTCATATTGGAAACTCAGTACTGGTCTCTGATCATAGCAGACTGGGCACTCAGCAGTGATTGTAGCCAGGTTGGCCTTGGTGAGTTAAAGCCCATGTTACTGAGCCAATGAATAACCTCCATTCTTGCCATCATGGGCACTTTGTTTATGAGCCCATTGAACAATGGTAGAAGTTATTGGCAAAACAGGCTAATATCCATAGAGTAGGTCATCCTGTCCCATTATTAAAATCTTCTTCAACTGAGGTCATCCTTTGGTGTACATTTATATGGGACACATATATCTTCTTCACATGTTCTTTTCATTTAGAAATAATATCAACAAACCTCTTTCCTAGGCTTCCTTGTCACCAATTTTCTAGTCATATTCTGCATGTTTGTGTGTATAGTATACATTTGTACATCTAGCCACTGTTTGAAGATCTGCCCTCTGGGAAGATTTTCCTTCAGGAATGCCCCTGAAAAGAGGTTGCAGTGCATACAGAACTACCTATAAAACAGGCCCAATTTTTCTCTTCTTCAGTTAACTGATCATAAGGTACTTCCATGAGGCCATGGGTGTTGGCTGGGAGAGAGAAGGTAATACAATAGAAATGGAGAACATAGGCATTTGAGCCACTTCCTCATATAACTTCAGGGTCTACTTGAGTCTAATCACATACATTCCACTTCATTTGATGATGGAGTGCTGTTCTGCACAACCAGGTTTATGGTTAAGTGTATCAGAAAACACCATGCTTATGATGAGTAGACTCAGATTGCATAGTAACTAGATAGCCCATGATTAAATATTCAGTCCTATTAATGCCCAGTAGCAATATGAAAGCTGTTTCTCAATAAGAGAGTAGATATTTGCAGATGATGGCATGTCTGTATTCCAAGGTCCCAAGGATTTGTGTTTGTATTAACCTATAGGAGCCTGCCAAAGTTCCAAGCAGCATCTCTATCTACCAATCATGTATCAAGTGCCATTGAATCTACAATATCATATGGCCCAAGTGGCAATGCAGCTTTCATGACAGCCTGGATGTGGTGCAGAACTTTCTCTTGTTTTGAGCCCTGAAGCTTTTCAAGTAACATGCCCAAAGGAGGAATATATTGCCTCCCAAACCAAAGAGGTCCACCAGGTATCATTTTTTTTTTTTTTTTGGAGGCGGGGGCGGTTAGGAGAGACCATATGCAAGAACTTATCCTTCATTGTAGATAGCATATCTTGGTCTGTTCCAGACCACTAGACTCCTAGATATTCCATTGAAGTGGAAGACCTCAGGATTTTTTTGTTTCCCACCATCTGACTAGGAGCTCTGGTGGCATAGTGCCTAAGGCATTTGACTGCTAACCAGAAGACTGGTGGTTCAAACCCACCAGCCACTCCTCAGAAGGAAGGTTG
>NW_006921612.1:12996041-13004849 GCF_000298275.1 Orycteropus afer afer | reverse complement strand
TCCCCTACCAGGGCCTGGTTTTCAGCATTTTTTCTATTCCCTGTTACTGGTTGAAACTCTGCCCACCCCCCACAATTCAAGGTTGTTTTTTTCTTTTTTTTTCCCTTCCCCCCCCCCATTTTTTTTCTCTTCCTCGTGACTAACCCCATTTCTTTTTTTCTTTTTGCAATCTTCCTATTTTTTTTCTTCATTTTTTTTTTACCATGTGACACACACATTTTCACCAAAACTTTAGTAGAGTTCTTATTTCTTGCTTACTAGTTCCAATCAGTATAATATCATCAATATAGTGTACCAGTGTTATGTTTTGTACAAAGGAAACACAGTCAAGATGCTTGTTGATTAAATTATAACATAGAGTTTGACAGTTAATATACCTCTGAGGTAGTACAGTAAAGATGTATTGCAGGCCTTACTAGCTAAAAGCAAACTGCTTCTTGTGGTATTTACTAACAGATATTGAGTGGGGAAAATTGTCAGATCAATAGTTGCATACTAGGTAGTAGGGAATATGTTAATTTACTGAAGCAATGGAAGCACATTTTCGACATCAACTGCAATTGGTGTCATCAACTCTTTAAGTATGATAACCCACAGTCATTATCCAAGATTCCTTTGCTTTCTGCATAGGTTAAATAAGGAGCCCTGGTGGCATAATAGATAAGACATTTTGCTACAAATGAAAAGCTCAGGGATTCAAACTCATCACCTGCTCTGCAGAGAGAAGATGGAGCAATCTCCTTCCAGAAAGATTTATAGCCTTGGAAACCCGATGCAGGTTGTTATGAGTTGGAATTGACTCAATGGCAGTGAGTTTGTTTGTTTGTTTGTTTGTTTGTATAGGTTAAATAGGTGAGTTGAATGGGGATGTGGTGGAAATAAGGACCTGTGCATCTTTCAAGTCACTGATAGTATTAGTAATCTCTAAAACTCCTCCTGTAATCCACAATTGTGTTGGTTACTAATTTCCTAGGTACAGAGAGTTCTATCAGCTTCCACTTTGGCCTTTCCTATCACAATCACCCTCACTCCACAGGTCAGGTAATCAATGTGGGGATTCTGTGTATGTCTTTTCCATTATATACTCCAGAATGAGCAAAATAACCATGGGGTGGGTTCAGAACTCACTGTGTGATGGATTTGAGCTAAAATTCTGTTGATCATCTCACCTTAATAAGCTCTTACTCTGATTCTTGGACCACAGTGACATTTGGGGTTTCCTGGAATTAGTGTCAGTGAGCAATCAGTGTTCAGTAATCTTCTCCCCAATGAACAGTCACTGTAGTAAAGACCATAGGTTCCTTGGGGAATGATGGGACAAAAATTAAAAGCATTTGTTTTTGGCAGTGTAGTGGAGTCCTTACTAAGGGAACCCAATATCATTTTTATCCAAGGAGTTGTTGGTCTATAAACTGATTTGAGCTTGCAAATTGACTGAGGAACCATAATTCTCTGTTTAGGTGACTCATGATAGACTTCTGTTCACTCAAGCTAAAACTCTTCTGTTTATTCAGATCATTAAGAACTTAGAAGACTGCTCATCTATTTATCCTCTAGGGGTATTATGCACAACTAGCCAATGCTATAGGTCCCTGTGAATCAAACTATTCTGAGAACTGCTTTGATCTTTACAATAACAATTTCCATCTTGTAATTAAGTGCTAACATTTTGCCCTTGCTACTTTAAAATATAATTATCTCCAGTGTATTTAAAGGTTCCAATTCAATAGCAGTAGTTTCTACTGTAATTTCTTACCTAAAAGAAGAGCAACCATAGAACTCTTCAGGGATGCTGGGGCTTCCCTCATAAATTTCATTTTCACAGTAATAGTAGAGGATGTGTGGGTGACCAGGGCTTACATGATAAAGCCACTGTAATACTCAAAGGTTCATCATTTCAGGATACATTCCTCTAGAGTATACCAGTGAAGTTCTGGAATTTCAACTTCATTTAGTTAGGCCACAGTTTGTACCATGTTTCAGCCAACCAGCTATACAAATTGTTAGAGCTATTTTTAACTTCTGAGTTACAACACTGAATGCAGAATCTTTGTTTAGTAGATCTATACCAATTAATTTTACCTGATTTAAATTTAATGTCCATTTCTTTAATGTCCATTTCCACACATGATCCTCATACTTCTGGATATTGGAAAAATGATACAGTTTTTTGCTGTGTAGTGACCTCATGGGTTACATGTTGTACCTCATCCTCATGGCCTTCGAGGATTTGAATCTAGTTATACATATAGAAGCAGACAGGGGAGGTGAGCATAGGGGAGGCCATTTTAGTATCTTCAGACAAAGCAAGGTTAACCTTCTCAAACAGAGATGAAAGGGCTCATCCATGGAAATGAAGACTCAACAGAATTTAGGAGTTGATTATTTCTCCATTGGGATCTGCCCATATGCCTTCCTTCCAGTTTTCAAGATCTCACCCCTTCCCAATCAATGCCATTTTAACAAAAGACATACTACAAAGTTGAGAATTCAATTTGTGTTCAGCCACTCACAAGATGAACCTCTGGGTTTGGTTTTTATAAATATAACTCCTGTGGCTACAGGTTTCTTTTGGGGCAGACATAGAAAATTTAGAAAATTTCAGAAAGAAGATGGGGCAATCTACTTCTGTAGTGATACTAGCTTGGAAACCCAAGGAGGGGTTGCTATGAGTCAAATCCGACTCAATGGCACATAACAACAACAACAGAAAATTTCAGGCAATTTATAAAGAGCTTTAACTAGAAATTTGAGGACCTCAGCTTTGCTTTTTACCACCACCACCCTTCGCTTTCTCCAGTGAAGTAAGGCACAATCAGTCAATCTCATTACGCTTGTTAGTTTAACAAAAACATTCTAAAGAATCAAATGTATAGACACACGGAACTTTGTCTTTTATAAATATTTTATTAGGAGTATCTAATGGTGATACTTTGTGTCTCTCCATTGCCACATAGTATCATGTACTATCAGTGCCCCTTTTGGAAACAGAGTCTCTTCCTCTTCTTGATCCTCTTCCCCTCTCTCTATCTTTCATATTTATGTTTCTGTCTATTTTTCCATCACAATGTCAGATATTATGGTTTCATTGATTTATAATGGTGGGCCCAGGCATGAGTTTTTAAAATATTCTACAGGCAATTCTAATATGTAATAAGAGTTGAGAACCACTGATCTAGGACATTTGAACTCCATGGTACTGATGAAGACATTGGGAAGTATAGCATAGCTCTCCTGACTTCAGGAAAGTTTTAAAATGACGAGTCTCTTAATTGTTCGTGTAACATAATGTATATACTTTATTTTATATTCTAATTCTCCAATGTGGTTTATGTTTAGGTAATAACTTTAATGATTAAATATGCATGATTATTTGTTCCAGACACTGTGCTATGGCTTTTACTAGATAGAGGGCATGGTTCCTTCATTGAGGCATTTCCAGTGTAGCCGTCAGAAAGCAAAGTGTACAGTATTAAGCATGCTAAGCATCAACCAGATATTCAATGAACAGTTGCACGTGATTCATTTGTCTCATTAGTTCGCTTATACTATCATATAATATTCGATGTTGCCAGAGTTCTTTCTAAGTGTACATTATTATTGCCCATTGGGTTAGTGGAAATGTCCTAGGATCACGGTGTAAAAGATAAAAGTATATAGGTTGAACTCTATGAATCAGAAACCCAGACTGAGAGTGGCTTAAAGGAAATCAAAGTTCACATATTGCATTTAAAGTTCAGATTTTTACTTTTGCTGGCCTCAGGGTGATATGATAGTCCACATTCAGGCAACTGTCTTTGTTAATCCTGGTGCTTCTCCATCTCTATGGTGTAACTTTCATCACCTGGTCCCTCGATAGCTCACCAGTAAATGTGAATGCCAGCCAGTGTGAAAGGTTAAAAGATAAAAAGCACAATGCTCTCTAATTATTCATGTATTCCTTCTATTCACATACCATTGATTGGCAAGAATTTTATCAGTTGGCCACATTTAGCTATAAAAGAGCCTTGGAAATGTCATATTAATTTTGGGCAGTCATGTGCCTCACTTAAAATTCTATTACTATGAAATAACCAGCTGCCATTAAGTTGATTCTGACTCACAGGGAACCTATAGGACAGAGTAGAACTGCCCCATAGTACTTCCAAGGCTGTAAATCTTTACAGAAGCAGACTGCCTCTCTTTCACCCACAGAGAAGCTGGTGGGTTCAAACTGCAGATCTTTTGGTCAGGAGCTGAATGCCTTAACCACTATGAAAGAAGGGGAGATTAAATATTTGAGACAACTAATGGCCTGTCACAATACAGATATGAGGCTCACCTTGTAATGAAGCAGAGCAAGAGAAGTGGTTACATTTCATCAGTTTGTGGGTAACAGGCACTGCCTTACCTAATACTCACAATTCACATACTTCAAAGTGTATAAATTATAAAAATGTGAGGTACAATCCATACTGCAGACTGTAGTCTTTAATCTTCATCAGTAAGTGCTTCAAGTAATCTTCACTTTCAGCAAGCAAGGTGTGTCTGCATATTGCAAGTTGTTAATGAGCCTTCCTCTAATCCTGATGCTGCATTCTTCTTCATATAGTCCAGCTTCTCTGATTATTTGCTTAGCATAGAGATTGAATATGTATGATGAAAGGACACAATGCTGATATACTCCCTTCCTGATTTAAAATCACGCAATATCCCCTTATTCTGTTAGAATGACAGCCTCCTGATCTATGTACAGATTCCTTATGAACACAATTAAGTGTTCTGGAATTCTCATTCTTCACAATGTTATCCATAATATTTTATGATCCACACAGTCAAAAGCTTTTGCATAGTCAACAAAACACAAGTAAATATCTTTCTGGTATTCCTTGTTTTCAGACAAGATCCATCTAACATTAGTAATGATACCCCACTTTCCATGTCCTCTTCTGAATCTAGCTTGAATTTCTGGAAGATCCCTATCAATATACTACTACAACTGTTTTTGAGTTATCTCCAGCAAGATTTTACTTGAGTATGATATTAATGATATTGTTTAATAATTTCCACTTTTTGTTGGATCTACTTTCTTTGGAGTGAGTACAAATGTGGATTTCTTCCATTCAGTTGGCCAGGTTGCTCTCTTCCAAATTTCTTGGCATAGACAAGTAAGTGACTCCAGTGCAGCATCCATTTGTTCAAACATTTCAATGAGTATTCAATCATTTCCTGGAGCTTTGTTTATTTGCCAATTCCTTCAGTGCAGCTTCTATTTCTTCCTTCAATACCCTTGGTACTTGACCATATGCCACTTCCTGAAATAGATGAATATTGACCACTCCTTTTTGGTACTGTGACTCTACGTATTATTTCCATCTTCTTTTGATGTCTCCTGCATCATTCAATATTTTGCCTATAGAATATTTCAATATTAAGGCTTGACTTTTTCTTCATTTCTATCAGTTTGAGCACTGGTGAGCTTGTTCTTCCTTTTTGGTTTTCTAATTCCAGGTCTTTGCACATTTCATTTAATAATTAACTGTCTTCTTGAGCTGTGCAGCTCTTTTATCTTGTCACTTCTTCCATTCGCTTTAACTACTCTTCATTCAAAAGCAAGTTTCAGAGTATCTTCTGACATCCATCTTAATGTGGGATGTCTTTCTTCCTTTCCTGTCTTTTGGTTTCTTCATGGATGATGTTCTTGATGTCATCCCACAGTTTGTCTGGTTTTTACAGTCATTGATGTTCAATGCTTCAAATCTATTCTTCAGATAATCTCTAAATTCAGGTGGGATATAATCAATGTCATACTTTGGCTCTTGTGGACTTGTTTTCATTGTCTTTACCTTCAACTTGAACTTGTATATGAGCAGTTGATGGTCTGTTCCACAGTCAGCTCTTAGCCTTGTTTTGGCTGAAGATACTGAGATTCTCCTTCTCCTCTTTCCACAAATGTAGTTGATATGATTTCTGTGTATCCCATCTGTTGAGGTCCATGTGTATTGCTGCCATTTATGTTGTTGAAAAAAGTTATTTGCAATGAATAAGTCGTTGCTCTTGCAAAAGTTTATCATGTCATCTCTGACATCATTTCTACCACCAAGGACATATTTTTCCACTATTAGTGTTTCTTTTTTGTTTCCAACTTTTGCATTCCAATCACCAGTAATAATCAATACATCTTGATTGCATGTTTGTAAAATTTCAGACTGCAGAAGTTGGTAAAAAATTTCAATTTCCTCCTCTTTGGCGTTAGTCTTTGGTGTGTAAATTTGAATAATAGTAGTATTAACTGATCTTCCCTGTTGTTGTTGTTGTTGTTGTTGTTATGTGCCATTGAGTTGGCCCCGACTCATAGTGACCCCTCCTTGGGTTTCCAAGGCAGTATCACTATGGAAGTAGGATTGCCCACCCTTCCTTCCAAGGAATGGCTGGTGGGTTTGAACCACCAGCCTTCTGGTTAGCAGTCAAGTGCTTTAGCCACTATGCTACCAGATCTTCCCTGTAGGTGTACAAATATCATCCTATAATTGATAGTATTGTACTTTGGGATAGATCTTGAAACATTCTTTGTGACCATGAATGTCACACCATTCCTCTTCAATTTGTCATCCCCAGGGTAGTAGATCATATGGTTGTCTGATTAAAAATAGCCAAAAGTAGTCCATTTCAGGTCACTAATGGGTAGGATATAGATCTTTTTGTGTTGCACTTTGTTTTTGACAGCTTCCCATTTTCCTACATTCATACTTCATACATTCCACTTTTTGATTATTTTATTAATGGATGTTTCCAACTGTTTCTTCCCACTGTTCATCATGACCCATTAGCAAATGGAAGCTTTCAAGCTTACTCCATCCACATCATTAAGGACTCTATTTTGAAGAGACAGCTCTTCCCCAGTTGTATTTTGAGTGCCTTTTTACCTGAGGGTTTCATCTTCCCCCACTAAACCAAACAATGTTTTAGGGTCATTCGTAATGTTTTCCAGTAATATATCAGACAGTGTTTCACTGCTATTCATAAGGTTTCCCGTGGCCAATTCTTTGAGAAGTGGATGGACCTTGCATTCTTCCTAGTCCACCTTAGTCTGGAAGCTCTGCTGAAACTTTCCACCATGGGTGACTATGTTAGGCTGGGTTCTCTAGAGAAGCAAAACCAGTGAAGCTTATATATAGAGAGAGAGAATTTTATCTTAAGAAAATGGCTTACACACTCATAGAAGCTGGCAAGTCCCAAGTTCCTGGATCAAATGACAAGCAAGCTTTTCCTGACTCACATAACTCTAGGGGCTGATGAGATCAAAGTTGGCAGGGAGTATACTGGCTGTTGACTCTGACAAGTGACAAATCCAAGATCACCAGGCTGAGTGTTGGTGGTTCACTCACAGACAGTTGTAGACAGTACAACAAGATCCAGATCCACAGAAGAGTCTGTCTTTTTCCTAGGATGTCCATACATATATTGGAAGGAGGCCACACCCCTATGGAAACTCCCTTTCAACAGATTGGCTGCTCAAAACATATACATCTGATCTCATCATGGGAATAATCCACATCATAACTGCTTAAACCACTCAGAATTGTGGTCCAGCCAAGTTGACACACAAACCCAACTGTCACATGGACCCTGCTGGTGTTTGAAATATCTGTGGCATAGCCTCCAGCCTCATAACAAGCAAGCCATCACAGCATGACAAACTAATAAGCAACTGGCTATTAGAGAGATGCAAATCAAGACAATTAGATATCATCTCACCCCAGCAATAATCGCAAAGTTCAACAAGGCAGAAAATAACAAATGCTAGCTAGGGTGTGGAGAGACTGGAACTTTCATACACTGCTGGGTGGGACTGTAAAGTGATACAGCCATATTGGAAAACAATATGATATTTCCTTAAAAAAAATGGAAATAGAAATAGCATTTCATGAATTAATTCCACTACTAGAAATATATCCTAAAGATGTGAGATCCAGGAATAGACATATGCACACCCACGTTCACTGCAGCACTATTCACCATAGCAAAGAGATGGAAACATCCTAAATATCTATCAGCAGATGAATGAATAACCAAATGGTGGTACATTCACATAATGGAATGCCATGCAACATTGAAGTATAATGAAAAATCCACAAAATCACCTCAGAACATGGGTGAATTTGGAGGACATTATGCTGATTGAAATAAGCCAATCAGAGAAGGACAAATATTTTATGAGTGTATTATTTAAAAAAAGACAAGGGAAGGTTTAGGCAGGGAAAGAAATTTACTTTGTTGGTTTCCAGGAATGGGAGGGAAGGGATGGAAAATTTTCTGACTAGGTAAGAGTCATGTTGATTTCAGTGAAGGGAAAGGCAATAAAACAAAAGTGTGTGACTAACACAGTAACAATAGGGAAAAGGAGGACACAGAAATGTGCACAAAAGATATAGATAACAGAGTCAAATACTATTACATGCACAATATTGCATTGCCAGTAACAACAAACACTAGTCTACAGGTGAATGCAAAGAAAGGTGAGAACATCAGGTGTGGGTAAATGAATGGGAATATACGCATGACCATAGAGAGATTTGACTGATGATATTCTTACATATGTATTTATACTATTAAAAAAAAGACCATATACATTATAGAACTAACAGGGGACAAGGTTGTTGTAGCTTCCCAGGAACAACCAAATGCCTTGTGGCAGTGAGTCACCAGGCCTGCAGGTTTACATCCGTGGTCTCAGGGGACATCAAGCTCAACTGGCACAACACAGTACATAAAAATCTAGTTCTACATCTGTGTTAGATTGGGTTCTCTAGAGAAACACAAAAACCA
>NW_006921612.1:12950539-12995941 GCF_000298275.1 Orycteropus afer afer | reverse complement strand
CGAATAGAAGCCGGCAAGTCCAAGTCTCTGGAGGAAACGGGCTGGAGGCAACCTTAGCTTCCGTAAGCTCAGGGAGCCAAGAAATTCAAGGCTGGCAGGCAGTACACTAGTTGTTGACTCCAACAAAAGACAAATCCAAGATCTCCAGGCCCAGCGGTGGTCTGCTCACTCACGGAAGTTTGTAGTCCGCACACCAGGGTTCCAATCCCTCAAAGAATGTGGCTCTTCCCAGGATGTCCCTGGATATCTTGGAAGCAGGCCACACCCCTAGGGAAACTCCCCTTGGGCAGACTGGCCACTCAGAACACAGTCATCTGGTCCCATCATGGGAACAACCACACAGAACTGGGGTCCAGCCAAGTTGACACACAGCTCCAACTATCACAACATCCTACTTTTGGAAGTAGCAATTGGGGTTTTAAAGCTTTCAAGCAGCCGTCTAAGATGCAACTATCAGTCTCCCCTGGTTTGGAGCAAAGAAGAGTGAAAAAACTCTGTCATATGGAAACAATTAGTTTAAGCGTCTGATGGACCATTGGAACCTCAGCCTTCACAGCCCTGAAAGCAGAACTTGATGGTGCCCAGCTACCAAGGTCAAATACTTGGAAAGGGATCAAAATTGGAGATCTTGGATAGAGTTGGAGGAAAAATGTGGAACAAAATTCAAAAACAAAAATGATCAGAATTACTGGTCAGACAGAGATAGGTGGGACCCCCAAGACTATAGTGCCATGTTATCCTTCAGGCCTGGAACTTGACTCACTTTGGTGGATTAGCTCTTAGTCAAGCAGTAGAAAGGCCTACAAACAAAACACTTTACCCTTAGGAGCTCTGTAGCATAGTACCTAAGGCACTTGACTGCTAACCAGAAGGCTGGTGGTTCAAACTCATCAACCATTCCTCGGAAGGAAGGTTGGGCAATCTACTTCTGTAGTGATACCACCTCAGAAACCCAAGGTGGGGTTGCTATGAGTTGGGTCTGACTTGACGGCACATAACACACACAGGAGATATACCCCTCAGATTAATCAACTGTGAGAGATCAGTAGTTCAGCATTTGTACAGAGGAAAAGCTGGACAGAAAGGAATGAGTAGATAAGAAGGACACAGGGAAGGGGAAGTCACAGGTAAGAGATGAAAGGAGAACTTTTTATTGTTGGAATTGTAATTGGGCTGTGAAGCCAATTGTGCATGAACTGTTGAGAGTAAAATGAATTTGCTTTGTAAATTTGCACCCAACTCACAATAAAAATTTTTTAAAAAAAAAAGCCTTTACCATTTTTTTAAAGTACTTTGATCACAAATTCTACTTACCACATGAGCTCACATCCTTCAACTTCTTTGACCAAAAAATCAGTCCTATGTAAGATCTTCACAGAATTGAAAAATGAACTGGAGGGTCACCTCCAGAAAAAGCAACACACACTTGCGATTACAGCATAGACTAGGAAACCAAAGCAAGTTTATTAATTCATAAGAAACATAAAGCATTATTACATGTTTGTTTTCTAAGGTTGCCAATATAAGCTTTTCAAAGTGTTTAAAGTAAGTAAAGCCAATCATATCACTAGACGTTATATTTCCTACTATTTATCACCTTTAACAATATTTTCAACTGATATCAATTATATATGTACATACATAGTTACATTATATGTAAATTATCTATAGTCATTTGACAAGTAGTTGGATCATATTAATGCTAAACTTTATAATTTAAGATTCTTTATGGTGAAACTAATAAGGCCTTAAGTTTAATTATTTTAGGGGAATGTCTTCTCAAGAAATAGTAAGCAGGGTAAAAATATATATATTTTTTATTCTATATATTCTAATATATACTTTGTATACATTAGATCTGGAAGGGATTTTGGGTAATCTCCTGGATCAGCCAAATCCATAAGACAAATAAAGAATTAGTATCACTTTTTAGTTCAAATAATGTGTCCTATTGGTGCTAACTGATTCACCAAAGGCTACATGTCTATTAAGTTTAACCCTTTATTAAAAAAAAAAGAAAGAAAGAAAGAAAAATTCTAGGCACAAAGATGTCAAATTGATTATATATGCAATCATAACATAGTCAATTGCAAGAAAATACAGTGATAGACAACATTCCAGGATCCACTGTGCTTATTTATCAAGATAAGTTAAATTTGTGTAATAAACTTTTAGCTTCTTGGCTTCAATCTTAATTAGTTAATCATAGTCTTTGCTCTCAGAAAAAAAAAAAACATATGAACAACAATATAAATAAATTACTACATGAGGTAAGTTAAATGCATCCAGTTCAGTACAAAATGTTTATTATATTCAGAGTCATATTTATAAAAGGAAAAGAAAAATATAAATCAGCAAAATATAATTCAAAGAAAGCTGTTATATTTGTATGTAGAGCATTTTGTGTTTGACATTTTTATATTTAACTCTAAAGTGCTAACCCAGAGGGCTCTCTAAAGGGTTTGACTCTCAGACAGAAGACAAACACCTTCTATGAATGTGTTCCCCAGACATAAGATGGCTCCATATGTCTTTGAACAGACAAGGCACTTAAACATTTTCTATGGGAGTGCTTGACTATAGTATTTGGGGCTGATGGAGATACAGCTAGCCCATAATGCAAAGTGCAAACATATTTGACAGAAGGAAACATGGGTCACATCAAAATATTAGCTTGCCAGAGTGTGGAAGTGGGAGAGAGTGGAGGGGCTTCCAGATGAATTGGACGATCTTGCTGTGCACCTGATGTTTTCTAGATGAGAAAGATCTTCAAGGGGATTTGGCAGTGATATAGTTAGAAATATATTCTGTGTTTAACATACTAGGCAAAAAAGCAACCACCACTGTCTGATGGGAATATGACCCATCTCAAACTTGATGCATCCATCAGACAGAAGACAGTATAGTTGTTTAGGTAAAATTAAAATGTCTCATTTAAAATTTTCTGCTTTACAATATGCTTATCCAAAAGAAATCTGGGAAAATCGTACAACTAGGTGCAGGATTAGATGTGTTAAACAATATCTTATCCAGTAGAACATATCACCTACCAGGAGTTACTACAATTAATTACAGTTATTTCTGATTAGGCTTAGAACAGTCTGGAGGACCTTTTCTCTAGAGGGGCTGGCATCAACCACATGACAGCTGGGGTTCTCCATCCGCTGGTAGGACATTTCTACCCTGGAGAACAAGCAGAAAGAAAAGAATTGACTTCCTTTGTACTTTGTTCCTATTTATGCTCATAATATTTTCCTACCATAATAGAAACAGCTTGAAGAAAGATCCCATCTGATTCATCACAGTGCTCCACTCAGCAGTTAGCTTTGCCCAAGAAAACATTTGATATATTTTGTTAAATGAGTAAATTAATAATAATGCTTAATGGCTAGTATTTATTAAATGGAGATTATTTGCCAAGCATTAGCACTTTGTATGATACCTCTCATTCAATACAGAGAGCAACCTTAAGAAGTCAACTATTATTGTAATTCCCATTATGTAGAAGAAGAGGCAGAGTCTCAGAAAGTTTAAATAATTTGCTCAAGGAGCAAGTCCAACCATTATCTCTTCCCCAACTATGCACTAAACAATTTTCATACTAGTTGAAGGCAATTAATATATATGTTATTTTCACTTATAGCTATTCTGAAAACTCATCAGAATTCCACATCTCCTTTTAATGTTACTGGGAGCTCTAGTGGCATAGTGCCTCTGGCATTTGACTGCTAACCAGAAAGCTGGAGGTTCAAACCCACCAGCCACTCCTCAGAAAGAAGATTGGGCAATGTAGCTCTGTAGTGATACTGCCTTGGAAACTCAAGGAGGGGTCACTAGGAGTTGGATCCAACTCGACAGCAGTGAGTTTTTTTTTGTTTTTTTTTTTTTTAATGTTACTTAGCCTTGATGAAATAAGATTTGATTAATGCCTTATTTTATAATGGAAATAATATGACTAAAAGAGGACCTACAGATGTAGACCCCCTGACTTCAAAACTTTGCTTTAGAACTTACTAGCTAGATGAGAAATTTGCTTTTTTTTTTTTTTTTACCCTTCTGGGCCTTGATTTTTTTCATTTGCAAATGAGGATTGAAATTGTGTCTTAATGGCATGTTTACAATGAGTTTTAACTGAATTAATGTAAATAAATTGCTTAACATGGTATCTTTATACACAATAAAATTATGATTTTTAATACTTACATTCTCTGTCCTTTGTTCAGCAGATCTGATAGCACAATATCTAAGCCATTTGACTGCTAACCAGAAGGCTAGTTAGTGGTTCAAACCCACCAGCCACTGCTTGAAAGGAAGAATGGGCAATCTACTTTCTAGCTCTGTAGTGATACTGCCTCAGAAACCCAAGGAGGGGTCAGTTCATTTATATATTACCTAAATCGTACTGTAGAACAAATTCATACTCAGCCACAAAGCAGTAAGACTTCCCAGACTTTTTTACTGCTATTGTGCTACAGGGAGCTCTGGTAGCATAGTACCTAAGGCACTTGACTGCTAACCAGAACGCTGGCGGTTCAAACCCACCAGCCACTCCTCAGAAGAAAGATGAGGCAATCTACTTCCATAGTGATACTGCCTCGGAAACCCAAAGAGGGGTCACTATGAGTCAGGCCCAGCTCTATGGTACATAAAAACAACATTGTGTTACAAAGATTTCTAATAAAAAGCTTTGCTTTAAAAATCAGAAAGATCTTGATTTAATTCTAGTTTTACTACTTAATAGCTGTATGAATTTAGACAAACTATTTAATCCTCTGAGTCCCAGTTTTGTGAACTGTAAAATATGGGTAATGTTTTCTTTTCAAGGATGTAAAGATTACAGAACATCACCAGTAAAATGTTTGACACATAGCAAGTACCTAAATGGGTGAAAGTTACTATGAGTTTGTTATACATGACTCAGTGCCCACTTTTTTACAATTGAGGAAGTTGAAATTAAGAGACATTTAGTGTTTTACCTATTTAGTGCACATTATGGTCTAGAACAAGATCTAATTCCCAGTAAAATATCTTCTCACTTAAAAATAAGAAGGCTCTAACCTTTTGGTAACAATTCCCTTTGACAAAGCTGAAACAATTTTGGAGGACAGTACCCACCATCCATTCCTCAATAGAAATACTGGCAATCCAAGTAGGGGTCACTGTGAGTCAGGATCAACTTGACAGCAATGAGGTTTTTTTTTTTTTTTTTTTTTTTTTGGACCTTTAGCATAGGAAAAATGGGAACACCATCATTTTCTCACCACTCCTAAAGCCAGGGCTGGTCCTGGCCTCCTACTATATCCACAGACACCCTGCTGCACACATTGCATCGTGGACACATACTTTTGACGAAATACGTTGTTGGCCTCAAGTTCAGCTTCTTCTCTGGTCTTCTTCATCCCCCGACCTGCAATCCTCTGCACTCTCTCTTCAGGACTCACAGTGAGCAGCAGGACAAGGTCTGGCTTGAGCAGGTCTTTTGGCCACTGGTATATGTGGTGATGGGCTGGGGGCAGATGCTGAAGACCACCACTTATCTCAGTGGCTAGGGCATAAGTGGCTGTGCTGTGCCAGTACCTGGAATGAGCAGAAAAGGAAGAGTGAGTACTCCACCCCCAGAAAACATCAAGTAGGACTGAATGTCAGTTGCTGATGACATTGAAACAAGGCTGGCTCTGCTGAAGCTTTCCTAGCATATAACAAGGGGAAAAAAAAAAAAATCAAATCTACTGACTTTAAGTCAGTTCCAACTCATAGCAACCTTTTAGCACAGAATAGAACTTCCTCATTGGGTTTCCAAGGATTTAAATCTTTACCAAAGCAGACTGCCTCATCTTTCTCCTATGAAGAGGCTGATGGGTTAAACCATCATCATTTTGGTTAGCAGCCAAATGCTTTAACTACTATACCACCGGAGCTCTCTTCCTGTCATATACATAAATTAAAAACAAGAACAATACTGATATATTGGGTTTTATCACAAAGCTACATTTATCCAATTAAAATTACCATGTATTGTGAAATTATGCCTTCACACTTTTTTGGCCTTGCAACATGCTTTCCTCAATCAAATGATAGAAGATGATGGATTTGTTTGGTAGTTCATTTGTTTTTAATGTTCTATCTCGGTCATAGGAAAATCTGGAAAGTTCATATCAGTTCCTAAATTGTTTTAAATTGAATTTGCCAGTGAAATTCAAATTTCGGGAGTCATGGGCTAGAAGGCTTCTTCATCCTTTGATTATGTCTTGGTGTTGGGTAGGAAGACCTTGGTATGAAGTTCATCATGAAAGTCCTTCTCCCTAAGAATATCATTTACTCTTTTGATTGCTATTTTTAAAGATAGCTTTTGGGGAAGAAAAATAAAATCATAAAAACATGAAAATAAAATCAGTCTTCTATTTTAAAATGCCCAATGGCTCTAAACTGCCTTTAAGAAAACATGCAATCTCCTTGATAAGACTCAGAACAGCACTCACAATCTGTACTCAGGCATACTTTTTCTTCTATCTAGAGTAATGTTCTCAGCCAGAGAAATTCTTATTCACCTTTCAGACTCTAATTTATATGAAGTCCCCGAACAGAATTACTTCCTCTTCTGTACTCTCAAATTCAATTACATATGACTATATTTAAGAACTTTTCATAGTATATTAGAGCCAATAGTTTATGACCTTGATTTTTTTTTTTTTCCTCCTCTACTATATAATTAAATCCTTGTGCAGGAAAAAGTTTGTAGTCATCTATGTGTTCCATAAGGAGCTCTGGTGGTATAGTGGATAAGGCATTTGGCTATTAATCACAAGGTCATCTGTTCAAACCCACCAGCTGCTCCACAAGAGGAAGATGAGGCAATCTACTTCTGTATAGATTTACAGCTGTGGAAATCCAGTGGGGGTTGCTATGAGTTGGAACTGATTTGATGCCAGTGGGCATGTATCCCATAATAGGTATGCAATAAACTCTCTTTGGATTCATGAATGAATGAGAGAAGAAATGAATGAACAAATTAATGAATGACTGAGAGCTATTTTATTTAGCAGTACAGCTTATTATACTCTTGCCCTATTAATGTCTTATTCCAAGTTTAAGTGGCTAGACATAAACTCAAAATCCAAAAGTGAAGGACTATTATTACCTACAATAAATTTTTACGATATAATTATAATTATCTCAGTGTTCAGATATCTCCATGGTCTCAATTTGTCTGTATTTTCAATTTATCAACTTTCTATTCCTTGAAATCCTAAGTTCGTAATCATTTCACACTTGAACTAGTTTTCACATTGAAGAAAACATACTAATAAATATACTGTGTAATTCAAGCTCAGTATTGTTTTTAGGAGAGTGGCATTCCATATCACAGGCAGTGTGTATGGTACAGAAAGAGAAGTGAGTTGGATTCTACTTCTGGCACCTCTTTGCTTTGTAGCTATAGTGAAGTCAATTAAGCCAAAATAGTCTCAATTTTTTTTTATCTGGAGATTGGAAATCATTAAAGCTTTATTTTCCTTCCATACTTGCTGCAAGGATAGAGAAGTGCTTTAAAACACATCATTATAATGTATTATATCATTCTTTTTGGACATATGTTATAACTAAAGGTGAACTGTGTCAAATTATAATAACACAAGACTGACAATACTGAAAAGGACAAAAGTGAAAATTAAACTAGTTTGGGAGTTGATCTATCCTAATATCAACCATCCTTAAAAGCCCTTATCCACCTCCAAAAGTCTTATCTGAGAGCTTCAGGCCACTATAGCTGCTTGCTTCTTTGAATTCTCCCTGGACACATGCCTATGCTCACTTATCTCACTCCTATTCCTTACTAACCTATACTTTTCACTTCCATATCAGAGGTCTCTTGTCTCCCAAGCTCTGTAACTGCATCCAAGGTCCAGGCTTTTTGTTTTTCTTGGTACCCAAACTACAAATTGCACCGAGCTCTGCACATGTTCAATTTTCACTGAATTAAATACTCAGCTATAAGTACAGAGGCTGATACTGTCTTAATTTTAAATGTATTATTATTATTATTTTAGAAAAAAATACTAGTAAGAATAGATTTTTTTTAAAACTCAGTGAAGTGATTAAGTTGCCAACCTTGAACACAGTCACTGTAAAAGATTACTGTCTCCCTTAATTTTCAGGCAGATGATGATGCTGTCTAAAATGAATTTCATTAAAATCTTTAAACATGAACAAAAACCACCCAGACAACAAACTGCTCATTTCTTTTCATCTGACAAGGTGATACTGTATCTCTTTAAAGAACTAAATTGTAGGCAATTCACAGACACAAAGAAGAAAAATCAAAGGAAGAATTAGGGTCCTATTTTCTATGGTTAGAATTCTCTCACTGACAACACTGCTGCTCATTTTATATAATCATACCCTTTGGCCATCACTATCTGTCTCTTTTCACTATTTAGTATTCTCCAATCCTGCCATCAGTGAAACCACATTAGTTCAAATCAAATGCAATTTACGGACATATTATACACAGCTTACTTAATAATGCTTAATATTTTAATAGTCATTTGCTCTTTTCAGAGCACTTTCACATGTATCAATTCACTTGCCATTCATTGTAAGTCTTCATAGTAGGCAGGGAAGGGATTATGGATATTCCGATTTAAAAGATTAGGAAACAGAGAGAGAGAGAGAGGATAAGTAAGCTGATTGCATTCAGAGGGTAATGTTGGCATCAATATATATGGACATGTTAAAAACTAAGGTGCTTCATAAAGTCGCTGTATGAGGAGAGTTTTAGTCTTTCTTCTTGAAATAAAAAGCACTGTATCAAAATAAATAAATAAATAAATAAGGTCTCAAACATAGTAGCCTGTCACACTTTAAAAATAGGGCAAAAACTTTACCCATGAAAAGATGTCCCACGAAGGAAGGTGATTTCTTCTCTTCTCAGAAGTTCACTCTAGAATTCTTTATAACTTGTAAACTTTGAAAAATGCACTATCTTGCCATTCCTGTTGTCATCCTGAAGTCAAAACTACATCTATATCTTGTTGTTGTTGTTGTTGTTGTTGTTGTTAGGTGGCGTTGAGTAGTTTTTGACTCATAGCGACCCCATGCACAGCAGAATGAAACACCTCCCAATCCTGCGCCAGCTCCATGATCCTTGCTATACTTGAGCCCGTTGTCGCAGCCACCATGTCAATCCATCTTGTCAAAGGTCTTCCCCTCTTTCATCGACCCTCCAACTTACCAAGCATGACACCCTTCTTCAGGGAATGGTCCCCTCTGACAACATGACCAAAGTAGGTGAGAAAAAGTCTGGCCATTCTCACTTCCAAGGCGCGTCTCGGCTGCACTTCCTCCAGGACAGATCTGTTAGTTCTTTTAGCAGTCCAGGGTACCTTCAGCATTCTTCACCAGCACCACAACTCAAAAGCATCAACTCTTCTTTGGTCTTCCTTATTCATTGTCCAGCTCTCACATGCATACAAAGCGATTGGAAATATCATGGCTTGTGTCAGGTGCATCTTAGTCATCAAGGAGACATCCTTGCTCCTCAGCACTTGAAACAGTTCCATCCCAGCCGACCTGCCCAGTGCTACACGCCATCTAATGTCCTGACTGTTGCTTCCATTGGGGTCGATTGTACTACCAAGCAACATGGATTCTTCGACAACAATCTTCTCTCCATTTATCGTGATGCTGCTTATTGGTCCAGTTATGAGGATGTTTTTTTTTTTTCTTTATATTGAGATGTTATCCATACTGCAGACTGTGTTCTTCAATCTTCATCATTTAAGTGCCTCAAGTCATCCTCACTTTCAGCAAGCAAAGTTGTATTATCAGCATATCTCAGATTCTTAATGATTCTTCCTCCAATCCTGACACCACATTTTTCTTCATATAGTCAGCTTCTTGGATTATTTGCTCAGCATATAGATTGAATAAGTATGGGAAAAGAATACAACCCTGACACACTCCTTTCTTGATATTAAACCATGTAGTGTCCCCTTGTTCCATTAAAATGACAGCCTCCTGGTCAATGTACAGGTTCCTCATGAGTACAATCAAGTGTTCGGGAGTTCCCATTCTTCTCAATGTTATCCATAATTTGTCATGATCCACACAATCAAATGCCTTTACATAGTCAATAAAACACAAGTAAACATCTTTCTGGTATTCTTTGTTTTGAGCCAAGGTCCGTCTAACAGCAGCTATGATATCCCTTGTTCCATGTCCTCTTCTGAATCCAGCTTGCACCTCTGTCAATATACTGCTGCAACTGTTTTTTGAATTATTTTCAGTAAGCTCTTATTGCGTGCAATTAATGATTGTTGTTGTTGTTGCTATGTGCTGTCGAGTCGGCCCTGACGCATAGCAACCCCTCCTTGGGTTTCCGAGGCAGTATCACTATGGAAGTAGATTGCCCCATCTTCCTTCCAAGGAGTGACTGGTGGGTTTGAACAGCCAGCCTTCTGGTTAGCAGTCAAGTGCCTTAGGCACTATGCTACCAGAGCTCCTTATACTAATGATATTGTTTGATAATTTTCACATTTTGTGGGATCACCTTTCTTTGGAATGGGTACAAATATGTACATCTATAGCTTAGACTACAGCAATAACCTTCTAACTAATATTTTCTTGTTTTCATTCTTTTCCCAACCTCTATCTACATTTTATGCTCAGTGCACAGTCTGAATGATCTCTTTATGGAATCATCCAGATATTCAGTAAAGTATCCAAAGAAAGACAGAATATCAAAAAAGAAGTAGAAATTCGGTTTCCACATATTGCAAGTTTACTTTTAACTGACCAATTTACCCACCCTGATCCAATGAAAATGCTAAATAGTTAAAGACTGACAATATGAAATATTGACAAGGATATGAGTCAAATGGAATCTCAAACACTTCTTGGGGAAGGGATGTAAATTGTTTCAACCACTTTAGAAAACTTTATGCAGTACCGACTAAAGCTAAACATATGTGAATGCCTTAATTTCACAGTTCCACCTTTGGGAATCTATGCAACAGGATTGCATGCATATGTGCACCAAAAATATTTAAAGGATGTTCACAGCAATACAAACTAGTCTCCAAAACATAATGTGGTATGAGGGAAGATAGATGCCCACAACATTTAATGTAATTGCACTTATAAGAAGCTCAAAAACAGGCAAAACTAGTCTATGGTGATAGAAGTTTCAATAGTAATTACCACTGGAGAGAAGGATGGCTAGTGATTAGGAGGTGGGTTTATAGGGTATGGTAAAAGTTCTAATTCTTGATCTGGTTGCAGATTACTTACATGTCTCCACTTCTTGAAATGTCTTGAGATCTATATTTATGATTAATATTCTTTTCTATATATTCATCATACTTCAATACAATTGCTTATTTTTCCAAAAATAATGTATAGAGAAAAACAAAATGAACACTCAAGTAATGTTAAAAAAAATCCAAATCCAACTGAGGCCCATCTGTACTACTTCTTGGTTACATTTCTTTCTCCTTCTCAGAGGACCAAAAAAAAAAAAAAAAAAACCTCACTGCCGACTCAATTCTGACTCATAGCTAGTGACATCCCCCCTTGCTTTTCTGAGGTAGTAAATCTTTACAGAAGTAGATTGTCCAGTCTTCCTTCTGTGGAGTGGCTGGGGGTTTGAACCACCAACCTTCTGGTTAGAAGTAAAATGACTTAGGCACTATGCCACCAGAGCCCCTTTCTGAGAGTACAACACCCTTAAATTTGGTGTTCAACCTGCTTGCATAAGATTTTTCAAATTTTTCAATATTATATACAAAGGCAAAATTAACTTTTGTGTTTCCTCAGCACATGGAAGCAATCTGATACTTTTCTACTTATTCCCAAATTGCTCACTACATGTTGGTACCAGTATCTAGCTCCTACCAGCACTACATGGGGGTTCTATCACTTGATATCATCTCCAACTCTGGGTATTATAAAATATTTCATCAGTTTTTCCAACATGATGGGAACAAAATAGACTCTCATTGTGGTTTTAATTTTTAAGACCCTGATTATTAGTGATTTTAAGTTTAATAATGACTTGTTTGTCATATCTTGTCATATCCATTTTCATAATTTTTAATTATTTATGTGTAAAATTTTCAAAATGTAAATCAATTTATGCCATCCCAATATTTTTAATTCTCCATTGGATTCCTATTGAATTGAGATTAAAATTCACACTTTATCATGCCCTACAGAACCCTACATGACTGTCCCCTGTCTTTCTCTTCTTGTTCATTCAGAATACATCCCCTCATTGTTTGCTATTATTGAAATATGTTGATATTTCTCTGCCTATAGGCCTTTGCCCTTGCTGATTCCTCTATCCACAGTGGTACCCTTTTCCCCTGAGTTTTCACATGTTTTAGATTTCACATGGTGTTTTATTAGTGAGATCAATAGTTTCTTCTCAGAGAGCCTTCTTAAACTATATGGGATTTCAAACATTCTGTACTATGTTGCTTCAAATTACTCTCCTCATATTATTTATCATTCTCTATAATTTTCCTAGCAGAAGGAAGATAATTTTCATATGTGTTTATTTACTTATTTATTATCTTCTTCTTCATTACTATCCTTGCTCCATGGAAACTGAACATTATTGATTTCATTTACAACAGAACATACTGAATTAAGGACAGTCTTTGACATATAGTTAAAAAAAAACAAACAAAAAACTTCACTGCTGTCATGTCATTTCCAACTCATAGCAACCCCTCATTGGGTTTCTGAGGCAGTGTCTCTATGGAAGTAGATTGCCCGATCTTCCTTCCGAGGAGCGGCTGGTGTGTTTGAACCACTAGCCTTCTGGTTAGCAGTTAAGTGCCTTAAACATTATGCCACCAGATCTCCTTAGATGCCCAATAAATGCTGTTGATAAATCAATAAACTAAAATATAGCTTTGTGAAATAAAGAGACTTTGGTTAATTATCCTCAATATGCTATTTCTAACTCAGTCACCCTGGCAAGTTACTTAATTTATTTAAAACTTATATATATATATATTAATCAATAAATTGGGGATATTTATTGTTCACTTAGCAAAGTTACTGTTCTGTAGGAAATGCTCTTAGCAAAATGCCACACAATTTTGTAGGTGCCGTAGTTCCTAAGGCTTTTGACTGCTAACCAGAAGTCTGGTGGTTCTAACCTATCAGCAACTCCTTGGAAGGAAGACTGGGTAATCTACTTCCATAGTGATTCTGCTTTGGAAACCCAAGGAGGGGTTCCTATGAGCCAGATCCAACTAGATGGCAGTGCATTTGGCTTTGGTTTTTAGAAATAAATCACAGACTTTCCATTATCACAATGCAATTTAACTTAGTGAACACAATAGTGCATTGGTGTACATTTGTACATACAAAAATATGCTAGGTATAAAGAAGAAAATATCTAATTCAAGGCATCCTTATACTTACCTGTCTACAATCACAGGAGATTGGGTAGATTCTTTAGCTATTTCAGAAGCCACAATATAATTGCCCAAAGAGTAAAAAGCTCTTCTTATGATAGTTGGTTCATCATCAAAGATTTTCCTCCACTGAGCAACACAAGATGGTGGTGACTTTAAGAGGACAGCCTTCAGTGAATCCGAAACAGACTGGGTCACTGTGGTTTTACCTACAGGTTGTACATAAGATGTCAAATATGTTAGTAATCACCACCATATTAATCCCCATAGCAAATATTAAAAAAATAATAATAATAAATAGAAAGCCACACACACACATACACACTGCCATCAAGTTGATTCCAACTCATAGTAACCCTGCAGGATAGAGTGGAAATTCCTCATAGGGTTTCTAAGGCTGTAAATCTTTAAGGACTGCCTCATCTTTCTCCCACAGAGTGGCCAGTGGGTTTGAACTGCCAACTTCTGGTTAGTAGCTGAATGCCTTAACCATTGCATTACTAGATAATATTAAATTAGAGCATAAAAATTCTTTCAACTAGTTAACTGAGTTAATAATACGATACTTTATAAAATATTGCAGATCCTTAGGAACTTAGGCTTCCTCTATTTGGTATTAAAATACTTTGAAGAAAAACAAAATGGTACTCTTTTTTCAAAGTAGAGATAAACTGTGGTATCTAGAGCTCTAGATCCTCTATTATAAGCTCTGCTTCATCTCATAATTCTCTTTGCTTCTCCATATATTCCTTAAGCTGGACTACATGGATACTACTGTTCTCCAAGATCAACCTTCTCTTTGGGTATCTCATGCTGACCTCACAACAATTATTCCCCCATCTTTACATGTTGGTCCAAATGTAGGCACAACTATTTTATTTTGATATGCATTTGGCAACTCAAAAGGCTTCTTTTATTTTTTCTCTCACTTTCTACCTTTTCTAACTTTTGTTCCAAAAGGGACCTCTGACTGCTTGTAATTTCCAGACACACTACGCTGGTTGCAGTCTCTGTGACTTTGCCCATCCTGTTTCTTCTGACTGGAGGACTCTTCCTGCCTCTCTTCATTTGACTAACTCCTATCCATCAATAAAGCACAATCTAGTATCATCTTTTCACAAGCTATCCCTGTCCACACATGTCATCGGCCACCTCTCCATCACTAAGGCTAGATTAAATATCTTCCTCAATTCTCTCACAGCTCACATCACTTTATACTAAAGTTATTTGTAAGACAGAAAATGCTGTCTTTGTGTCCCTCCGCCTGGCTAGCATTTGTTGTTGTTGTTAAGTGCCTTCAAGTCGGACCCGACTCATAGCGACCCCTCCTTGGGTTTCCAAGGCAGTATCACTACGGAAGTAGATTGCCCCATCTTCCTTCTAAGGAGTGGCTGGTGGGTTTGAATCACCAGCCTTCTGGTTAGCAGCCAAGTGCCGTAGGCACTATGCTACCAGAGCTCCTCCTGCCTAGCATAGCACCTGGCATGTAATAGAGGCTTGCATGAGGCTTATTACATTGAACTTTGTATAATATTTTGTTTTGCAAGACCTGTCTATTTCTGCAACTCATCAGTTCATATAATTGCCTATAACTTAAGATTAATATTCTCTTACCAGTAGCATCCAGTCCTTCTATGGCAATTACTGGGAACTTTCCTTTCTGGAGCTGCTTTGGGCACTGGTCTACTAGGTCAAGCATCACTTGGGCTTCAGGAATAAAGGATGTACACTGTAAAACAACATCGTCTACTCATCAACAATGAAATAATGGGGAATTTCAAAAATCCATGTCTAAATTAGTGAGGGCAAGATTATCTAATGTTAATTAAGGCCTAAGTTATATTTGGCTCCATGCCAGGCATGTGGATCACAGAGTAACTGGAAGCAGAAAGAAGCTGAATTCTTTTATTTTATATTTGTAGCTGTGGCTGAAAAAGGCAACTTCATCTGGATCATGCAGCCTGCAGTCCTCACTGATCAGCCTTCTGTATAAATGGAAAGCCAGACACACATGCATAAATATACAGCAGGTAACTATCGAACTATGTACAAGGTGCTGTTGGGAGCAGTGGTTCATAAATATGAGACATCAGCTATACTACAAGCTCCATAAAACAGTAATCTGCAACTTAGCCTTCCTAAGATGGAGGCTGAGAAAAGTGCCAAGCACTATAGTCACAAAGCCAGCACAGTAGTATCTTCCTAGGAATTAAAAGTTCTTAACTATGTAATACCTCAATGGATACTTACAACATCTCTATAATCATGAGGCCCAGCCATTTATTTATTGATGTGCTTACTCTGGGCCAGGCAATATTCTAAGTGCTTCCCAAGTATCAACTTAGGCAATCACCATGACAACTATAAGAGCTTGGTACTTTTATTATTCACAGTACATAGATTAAGGAAATTGAAGGAAAGATTGTTTAAGAAACTAAATGAATGTGATGTAGCTTATGACACAGTTTACTGCCAGAGTTGATATTCATACCCAGGCAAATGGCCATCTTTTCACCCCCAGAACACTTGTAAAATTTACCTTAGATCCATGCATTCTCAGGAGGTCAAGTCTAGACATACCTAGGTCCTGCCTAAGCTGTGGTCAGAAAGAATTTTAATGTCATTCATTGAGCACTTTCTATGTGCCAGATGCTTCATTAACTATAATTGTCATAACAACACTGCATGACAGATATTTGACAAATGAAAGTGGAAAAAAAAAAAAAAGCAAAATAGTTGAGTAACTTGGCAGTCAGTAAGTAGGTTGGCAGTAAATCTAAGTCTCTTAAACTTCAAACGGCTGCAGGTTAGTCTGCACTATAATGTCCCTTAATGGTGTCCACCAGCAAATGAAATCACTTCCTAAACGCCATTATCTTCACCCATACATAGCCAGCCTCTTTACTACCTGTGTAGTAGGTTCAGAGGGAACTATGGTGGCGTAATGCTTAAGGTATCTGACTGTTAACCAGAAGGCTGGCAGTTCAAATCCACCAGCCACTCGTCGGAAGGAAGATGGAGCAATCTATTTCCGTAGAGATACAGGCTCGGAAACCCAAGGAGGGGTCGCTAGGAGTCAAATCTATTCGAAGGGAGTAAGTTTGATTTGATTAGTACGTTCAGCATACTTGAATAGCAGGTATCACACCCCCTTAGTGTTTGGGTACCTATGTCCCATCTCAGGTTGCAGGTTCCTTGCAGTCAAGAATCTTAAATGCCGCCATAGTGTCTCATGCAGAACCTGGCATATAGTAGGTGCTCACTAACTGGAATAAATAAACTAGCCAAGAAAGATCTATACCCCAACCCCAGGCCAGCATGTTGTTTTGTGTCCTGTTCTCTGGTCTGGCGCATTCAGATACCAAAGTGGGAAGGGGTAGAACTCTTACCGCCTCCAAAACTGCCCGGGCTGCTTCTCGGCTGGGGAAGATCGCGGAGCTAGGCAGGTCTGGCAAAACCGGGTGCAGCGAGGGCTCCTGGGTGGACATCACTAGCGCACAGCCCACCTCCAGCCACTGGCCGTCCTGTAGAGCCCACATCCGCTGCCACAGCTGGCCGTGCGGGTCGGTCTCAAATTCCCCCAGATGCAAGGGCGGGGTCTCCTTGCACGCTCCCAGTAGCTCAGTCAGGGCCCGCCTGGTTTCCAGGCAGTCCCGGGGGTCACGAAGCAGGAAGCCATGCTGCGCGCTCTCAGGCTGGTCTCCGGGGCAGTAGGAGAGCAGCCTCTGCAGCTGGCATTGCCGGAACGGATCGCGACGCAGCTGGTGCAGCAGCCGCTGGTGCAGCTTAGCAGCACGGACCCGGGTCCCATAACCAGCCTCGGGCCCCACCGGCACACAGAGGGAGTAGCTGCGTCCTGGGGAGCCCAGGATCGTGCCCAGGCGGGGATGCTGGCAGGCTCCTTGAGAATTACCAGGGGCGTCAGGGCAAAGAGTGAAGTGAGCCAAAGTACAGTCGGGGAGCTCCAGGGCGAAGCAACGGTCCGGAACCATGGTCCGCGTGCAGGCCCGGCGCCTGTGCCGCAACTGCCGGGAGAGTCGCCTGAGCAGGAGCAGGGCGGACAGGAGGCTGTCAAAGGCCATAGGGCCGCCTCCCCTTATCTCCTCCCTCTGGCCAGGCTTCGGAAACGAAACCTTCTAGTGGGAGGGGAGGAAGACGCTGCCAGGAAATGAAAGCGAAAAGTCTAGCAGGCTGGGGGCTGGGGGCCGAGGCCACTGTTTTTGGGGGTGATCTCGGCGAGCTTTCTCCTCCTCCAGTGTGCCCTGCGCTGTAAACAGTAAGCTTCGAAGGAAATTCTTGATCCCTCGGGGTGTGCGATGGGGCAGGGTGGGGCAGTGGAATCAGCCCGCTGTGCTGGTCTCCCAGGAGCTGACTCCCGAGGCTTTCTCAGCCTTCGGGCTGCGGAGTCCTGCGTTAGGCGGCCGTGAGCCTAGCAGCTTGCCTTGGAATGAGAATCTGAAACCTCTGGCCAGCAGTACCCAGGTTTCTGCATTCTGGGAGGTGCCTAGAGGTGGAAAGTAGCTCCCTGAACGTGTTTTGAATTCTTCCTGTCTAGTGGCTAAGTCACTTGCCTGCTAACCAGACGGCTGGCGGTTCAAACCCACCAGCCACTCCTCGGAAGGAAGGTTGGGCAATCCTACTTCCGTAGTGATACTGCCTCGGAAACCCAAGGAGGGGTCGCTATGAGTCGGGGCCGACTCGACGGCACATAACAACAACAACAGTCTATCTATACTCACTGGTGTGTGTGTGTGTGTGAACGTGTTTTGAATTCTTCCTGTCTATCTATACTCACTGAGGTGTGTGTGTGTGTGTGTGTGTGTGTGTGTGTGTGTGTGTGTCTCAAAGAGAGAGCTCCCTTTAGAGCCGGAAGGTTAGGCTATCTACTTCTGTAGTGATACCGCCTCGGAAACCCAAGGAGGGGTCGTTATGAGTCGGGTCCAACTCGATAGCACTTAATAACAACAACAACCCTTTAGAGTCAGAGGGAGAGAGAGGTATCTCTACCTATCTACCCTTTAGATTCCAGGATCTCATCCGTGTGTGACCACCTTCATCTTCACTGACTCTTCATCTTCTACATTCATTGCAAACTCCTTACTGCATGACTTAATCCTCCAGATCAGTTGACCCCTTCTCTGACTTTAACCATCTACTCAGCATCCATCCCAACCCCCACCCTCAGACACCAAAGGAACTGAACTGCTTTTACTTGTCTAATCAGCAATTCTCTCCCTCATTCACTTTGCACATGATTTTCGTCTTCTTAAAACTGTCTTCTGCCTTTTGCTGACTTTCAAACTGGAAGGTATCAGCCAGACTGACAAGTCTACATTACCTTTCATAAGCCAAATAAGGAGTTTGCAATGAATGTTAAAGTTGAAGAGTCAGTTCCAAATTCTTAGGGAGAGAAGCTAATGGTCCCAGTTTTAAGTGAATATTTAAATTGAATAAAATGTGCCTGTAGTAAGCTACTCTTGTGTGGAGAAGGGTAGCAGGGGGTTGGAAAAACACTTCAAAGTTGTTTAACACAGCATTAATCATAAGAAAAGTCATAGTCTTCAATACTTACAATATCAAGCAAGAAAAAAAAATGCAACTGTTCTAACCATTTCTGCTCATAGGAAAAAAAATGACAAATATAAATGTAATAACTAATAATAAGAAAATACAAAATTATACTAATTATAAAAAGAGTTTGGCTTTTGAAATCCTATTTAAATATATTTCTAGATAGCCTGTTCAAGTGGGGGAAAAATCAGAATTCAGTACACAGGATATTAGGAAAAAAGGATAAAAACCACAGATATAAATGACTAAAAGAGATAATATTACATACAATTCTACATTAATATATTGGAATATAAATGAGTTGGGAAAAAAGAATTAACAAATTATATCCAAGAAATAGGGATGATTCTATAGCCAAATCGCAGGAAACAAGTTGATGAAGGGGCTCAAAAGCCCTGGACACATTTTATAGAGAACTTCTTTACCAAGGAACAGAAAAGTCCTCTGCTATATTAGCCCTGTTGGGTTTTATATTTATTTCTTTTTTTAATAAAAGCTCGTTTGGGGACATTTATGGGTTTCCAATCGTTGCTGTTGTTGCTAGGAGCAGTTGAGTCTATTATGACTCACAATGACCTCAGGTGACAAAGTAGAACTGCTCCCTAAGGTTTTCTAGGCTTTAATCTTTACATGATGAATCAAAGGGCGTTCAATTTTGGAGTTTATTTTCTAATTAAGAAATATAGTTTATTTGGTAACTTGTGAGGAAAGAGTTAATACAACAGATCTAGTTGCTCACTTTTTGCATTCCTCCAAGACACCCTAGAACTATGACAGACCTTTGGCCAGTCACTGGGGATATGGCCGTTGGAGAATTCTTTGTGTTAATTGTTGATGTGTACACCTGGAGCAATGGACTATGCTATATATCACTAATGTCATAATTGCTTTGCATTAACAATATTGATGATGATATGCACCTGATTTAATTGTTGAGCTCATGAGATAAGGTTACTATGGCTTTTTGCAGAGCAGGATATGCCTATGTGTCTACCCACCATAGAATCCCAGGCCCTGAGACTCAAACAATATCTTTCCTAGCCAAAGATATTTCACACATGTTTCTGTAGTTCCTTGATAGAGATAAAACATGGCTGTGCAACCCCAATAGTGAAATATTCAAAATCTTGTGCCTGTGTTCTATGGAATGCTTAAAGAATATGTTTCATTATTGATCTTGTTTTTCATCCTTTTACTATAATAAAACAGAGTATAACCTGTTACTGAGTCTTAAGAGTCTTTTTGCTGAATCATTATTTTTGAGATTCTTACAACACAACCCACTGCACACATATACGAAAACTGAATAAAAGTTTCAAATAACATTAGTCACTTATTTTGAAGTACTTTCATATCCTATGGGAGCTCTGGTAGCAAAGTGCCTATATCATTTCTTTAAACACATACATATACAGCTAAAATTCTGTATTAATAAATGAGTGAAAAGGCAACCTGAAGAGTGAAAGAAAATATTTGCAATGCATATAACTGACAAAGTGCACATATGGACATAACTCCTACAAATCAATAATAAACACACAGCAAACCAAATACAAAAATGAGCAAGGGATTTGAACAGATATTTCACAAAAGAAGATATCCAAAAAGTGCTCAACGTTGTTATCACAGAAGTGAAAAATAAAAACACAAATAAGACCATTGCACATCTACTCAAAAGCAGCAAAAAACAAACCTGTTGCCATTGAATCAATTTCTGCTCATTTATTTTTACCCTATTGTTTTGGTTACCTACTGCTGCTTTAACAGAAATACCACCAAGGGGATGGCTTTAACACAGGAGTGTATTCTCTTACAGTTTCGGAGGATAAATGTCTGAGTGCAAAGTGCCAGGCTCTAAAGGCTTGGTGAAAGCCCCTCGATATTGGCTGTAGTTCTCCCTCTGGCTCCCGGCCCACTGAAACTGGAGGCTTTCTTCACTCAGGCAGCTGTTGGCTGCTGAGGCTGACAAACCCAAGGTCAACAAGTAAAAAGGTACAGTCCCGATATTACCAAACCACATGGCAGACCATTAATTCAAGTCCATTGAAAGCCTCAAGATCTACAGAGCATGGCAGGCTACTACCACATGAAGACTCAGCTATAGTCAAGGCTCAAGGGTGGCAAAAAGCTAGAGACTGTTCCCATGGATTTTCCTTATATACAGAAAGCAGACCACTTCCCTAAGGCAGCTACTCAGCTGCTCACAGTTGATTCTACTGTGATTACTGGTCACATCATGGAAATATTACATCGAGCTGCCCAGCCACTCAACCAGGCCCAGCCAAGTTGACACACAAACTTAACCATCACACCAATGTGCTACCAAATAGAACCGCTTCATAGGGTTTTCTTGGCTGTAATCTTTACATAAAAAGATATCTAGGCCTTTGTTCCATGGTGCTACTGGGTGCATTCAAACCGCCAACTTTTAGGTTAGTAGTCTAGCAGAAACTATTTGTGCCACCCAGGGATCTTTCTACACCCACCAGAATGGTTAAAAATAAAATAAATAAAACTTGAAATTAAAATACCAAATGAAAAAGTTTATTAATATTTTTATCTGATACATAGGAGGCTCTCAGTGAATACTCATTGAAGACAAGAAGGGAGAAAAAAAGAATATCTGAAAGCTTGAATGAATGGGAGCTCTGGTGGCATAGTGCCTAAGGCATTTGACTGCCAACCAGAAGGCTGGCAGTTCAAACCCACCAGCCACTCTTCAAAAGGAAGACTGGGCAATTTACTTCTGCCTTGGAAACCCAAAGAGGGGTCGCAATGAATCAACTCAACTCTATGGCAGTGAGTTTGTTTTTTGATTTTTTGAATGAATGGATGGATGAATGAGAAAAATTTGTCTGCATAGAATAGATTAAGAAGTTATAAATAATATGACAATATTAATCATTTATTGAATAATATCACAAAGGTTTAAATCTCCATTCAAGTCCTTACTTCCTCAAAGATATAAATTTCTTCCACTGTGAAATAAGTACATGTGACCATAACATAATTCTTGGCACATAATGCTATATGTGTGCTAGATATTTCTAGTAGAATATACAAATTCTACTCTCAGTGATTTATAGGCATCATGCCATTTAATCTTTAAAAGACCTTGTGAGTTAGACATTGATAATCATATTTCCCAAATGTGTTAACAAGATCAACCAGGTAAAGAATATTACTGAAAATGATCCAATATTGGCTGAACTAAGAATCAAATCTTAAAATGTTTGACTTCAAAAAGCCTATGTAGTTATCCACTGTGTGATACCTAACATTTAATTTGAAATGCAAACTGACTTGGTTTTCATTTCTTCATACACATGTGAATTAGAAAAAAGTATTTATTGAGCCAGATCATGGTGAGACTTTAACATACTTTTGGTTAAAAATTCTTCAAGAACCTTGGCAATATCCATTGTTGCATAATTGGCAAATATTAAGCAGTTATTGCCTATTTTTCAAACTTCTCTTTCAGTTTCCCTCTTAGTGAAAATGAAAGTTACCTTAGTTTCTATTCAGAATATGACACTATCAGAATAACAGTAGCTAAACCTAACTGACTACTGCAAATTTGCCAGGCACTGTTTTAAGAATATTAACATTTTTAGTCTCCAAAAAGCTCATCACATATGCCATTTTTCAAATGAGGAAATAGAGGGCCAGAGAAATTATATAATTTACCCTAAATTACACAGTAAGTGGTAAAGCTACTTTGTGATTCCACAAGTTGTAATTTTCATTGCCAAGGCTATTCTATTTTTCTACAAGTCTGAAACCAAAAGACCCCTTGCTCAAGAACAACTTTGTTTGTTGTTGTTATTATTAGTTGCCATCAAGTTGATCACTGGCTCATGATGACCCTGTACACAACAGTAATGGACGCTTGTGATTCATAGGGTTTTCATTGGCCGGTTTTTTAAAGCAGTCTGTCTTCATTTGGATGTGCTGCTTGAACTTGTGCAGCATCATGGCAATGTGCAAGCCTCCAGGTTGTGGCTGAACTTGAGGTGCACTTGCCTGGAATCCAACCCAGGTCTCCTTTATGGACGACAAGAATTTTACCACTGAACAAGCCCTACTCATCTTTCTACAAATACCATGAAAGCATAAGACTGCATACTCAAACACAATTCTGGTTATAGGGGTATGAAGGAAGATAACTTAGGAAAAATTCAATGATGCTGTCTAAGAAATTTGTATAAATAAATAACTACCCATAATAATCTTTACCAATTATGAAGGATATTAGACAAACACTGGCTGTACCTAGGTAAAAATTTCTGTTAAGATGATATGGAACAGTTACAGAAGAACAAATATTATATGAGCCAACATAAAGAGGCCAAAGTTTAAGTTGTTACTGGAGTGAGGCAAAGTTTATGTTAATAGTGATGTGAAGTTTTGGAAAATAATAATGGGGATGGGTGCACAACCTGAGGAACATAATCAATGTCACTGAATAGTACTAATAAATATTGTCGAATTGGCAAAGATTGTGTTATATATATATATAATCCCTCTTTGGTTTTATTATATATATAACCCCTCTTTCGTTTTGTTATATATATATAACCCCTCTTTGGGTTTCCCAAGTGATATCTCTATGGAAGTAGATTGCCCAGTCTTTCTTCTGAGGAGTGGCTGGTGGGTTTGAACTGCCACCCTTCTGGTTAGCAGTCAAATGACTTAGGCACTATGTATGTGTACATATTTATGTATAAAATAAACTCATTGCAGTTGAGTCAATTCCTACTTATAGCTACCCTCATATGTATATATATGAGCTCTTAGGTGCTGTTTATTTGACTCCAACTCAAAGCCACCCTGTGTACAACAGAATGAAACACTGCCCAGTCCTGCACCAGCTTCACAATCCTTGCTATACCTGAGCCCATCATTGCAGCCACTGTGTCAATCCGTTTCATTGAAGGCCTTCCTCTTTTTTGTTGACCCTCCACTTTACCAAGCATGATATCCTTCTCCAAGGAATGGACCCTCTGACAACATGACCAAAGTAGGTAAGACGAAGTCTGGCCATTCTCACTTCCTAGGAGCATTCCAACATCATATGCTTGTGAAAGCTGGATAACGGATAAGGAAGACCACAGAAGAGTTGATGCTTTTGAGTTGTGGTGTTGGCAAAAAATATTGAAAGTGTCAGAAAGTGTCTACTGCCAGAAGAACAAACAAATGTGCAGCTGGAATGCTCCTTGGAGGGTCAGTGATAAAGCAGAAGGCCCTTAGGGGATGAATTGACACAGTGGCTGAAACATGGGCTCAAGTATAGAAAGGATTGTGAGGCTGGCCCAGGCCCAGGTAGTGTTTCGTTCTGGTGTACACAGGGTGGCTATAAATCAGAGCTGACTCAATGGTAACTAACAACATATAAATATATATGTGTGTATGTTGTTGTTGTTATTATGTGCCATCGAGTCGGACCTGGCTAATAGCGACCCCTCCCTTGTGTTTCATAGGCAGTATCACTACGGAAGTAGATTGCCCAACCTTCCTTCCGAGGAGTGACTGGTGGGTTTGAACCACCAGCCTTCTGGTTAGCAGTCAAGTGCCTTAGGCACTATGCTACCAGAGCTCCTATATATATAAATACACACACACACACATTTCTATAAATATATATGTGTGTGTATGTATATGTATATGTGTGTGTGTGTGTATGTGTGTGTGAATAAAAAAAAAACAACTCACTGCCATTGAGTCAATTCTGACTCATAGCAACCCCTCTTTGGGTTTCCCAGGCGGCATGTAAACGGAAGTAGATTGCCCAGTGTTCCTTCTGAGGAGTGGCTGGTGGGTTTGAACTGCTATCCTGCTGGGTAGCAGTCAAATGCCTTAGGCACTATGCTTGTGTATATATTTATGTATAAAATACACTCACTGCAGTCGAGTCTATTCCTACTTATAGTTACCTCATTGGGTTTCCAAGGCAGTAAATCTTTACAGAAGCAGATAGACCAGTCTTCCTTCTGTGGAGTGGCTGGTGTTTTTGAACCAGTAAGCTTTTGGTCAGCATTCAAATACCTTAGTTTAGGCGTGGCACCCTGGTGAGGTAGTGTCTAAAGGCATTTGATTGCTAACCAGAAGCTTGGTGGTTCAAACCCACCAGCCACTCCGTGGAAGGCTGATGGGGCAATCTACTCTCATAAAGATTTACCTCCTCCAAAACCCAATAGGGGTTGCTATGAGTCAGAACCAACTTGATGGCAATGAGTTTGATTTTTGGTTTATATATATAGATATAGATATACATATACATATATATGTATGTGCATGTGTAAATATATATATGTATATATGTATGTATATATATATATATATATATATATGCATGTATAAAACAACAAAAAAAGAATTAAAAGGTATTGAAATTAAGGAAAATATAAATGTTCAATTATAATACTGTCAAGAAATATATATTAAACTGCATAAATAAACACGAGTTAAGACATACATTTTGTTATATATATCTGCATTTTTCTGTCCTTTGAAAGAGACTCAGGAGCTAATGGTTTCATCAGTTATCCTCCAAGCATTAAACATTCTTTTTATGCTCTTTTTTATGATTTGGCCTTAGTATATGTATATGAAGTATGATAAGGTGGAAACTCTTACATAGCCATGTCATGAGTGAGTAAAACAACAAATGATTATATAGAGAGATAGAGAAATATAAATATAAATATAAATAAATAAATAAATAAATATATATATATATACACATATAATGTCAGGTTACAAAGGCTATTATTTATGCAAGTAGGTATCAACAAAAGTGACTGAGAAAAAGGCATTATTTTAGCCTTAGGCTGAGCCTTCCATGTTGGCTCTGTTTCAACTTTCATTTTCATGAAACGGAAAATTGAAACTGAGCTCAGCTGAGTTAATCAGGAAAAGGTGTGTCCTTCCTTCCCTCTGACAAGTTACTAGGAGATGTGTTGATTTCCACAGCTATATAAAGTGAGTCTCTCCAGCATGCAGGGACAGCTGCAGGGTGTCCAGCCACGATGTGGATGCTCACGCCAGTTGCTTTTGCTGGAAAGCTGCTGAATGTTTTCAGGCAGCAGCTCACTTCTTTGTGGTGGACTCTGGTTCCACTATTTTTCTGGTTCAGGACAACAATTTGGTTTGCAGTTTTCCAGAGGAGACAGCAGCAGCAGGGTAAGGAATCAAAAGATAAGAACCAAAAGGAAGAAGATGAACTGCCCACTATTCCCACCAGCGTCAACTATCATTTCACTCGTCAGTGCAACTACAAATGTGGCTTCTGTTTCCATACTGCCAAAACATCCTTTGTGTTGCCCCTCGAGGATGCTAAAAGAGGACTGCTTTTGCTTAAGGATGCAGGTAAGTCCAGAATCACAGAAAGAAAAGGCAGTGCTCAACAACAGGGTAGTGGGGTAAGACAAGAGTGGGATGAGAGCATGCACAGGCTAAAGACCTTCTCCAGAACTTTGAGCCATCATTGCCCATTACACAGTGAAGATGTCATCCTGAAAGAAAATCTCAAAGACAGTTTTGGAGTGGGTACCTAGGTCTCCCTAAATTGCAGGTTGGCTTGGCAATTCTGTGGTGAATAAGTAGAACAAATTTATCCTTCCTGCTACTTTTAAGTGAGCAAAAGCATATGCAAATGCCTGGCATCTGTTCTTCCTGTGTTTGGCAAAGGGCAGGTTTGGAAGAGTTGTGCTACTGTCAGAGTTTGTTCAAACCTTGGACAGAGTGGGCTCTTGTTAGGATCCAAAGCACACATAGATTTGTTTTTTCCAGATACAGTTAATAAAGAAAGTTAAAGGGAAAAACAAATTTTGACATGAGAACAGCATGTTTAAGCCTTTCCTTTTGGATTGCTTATGTGATCTTAGTATGAAATTAAAAAAAAAAAAAAAACTATATAATTCAAATATAGAAATGACTTTGCTCTCAAGACTGCTTACTGAATATCCCCACATTATTCTCTTTCAGACATCTCAGATATAACCAGCATGTCCAATTCAAACACAACATCTTCCACAGCAAATCTGTCCTTCTGTCATTCCTTGCCTTCCTGTCTTTTGGATAGCATCTTCTAAGCTAGCTACTTCACCAGCAATATTGTTAGCTACTTTCTCTCCTTTATTAATTTTTTTTTTTTTTTTTACTGAAGTATAACATGCATGCACAAAATTGAACATATAATACCCATTGATGAATTTTCACAGAGAACACAGGCATGTAAAAAGCACTCAGAACAAGAAACAAAATATCACTAGTGTCCTAAGAAGCCCTTACCAGTCACGACTATTATCCTCAAAGACAATCACTAGCTTGTCTTCTAGCACACTGATTAATTTGGCCTGATTTTTTTTTTTTTTTTTAGATAAGTGAAATCATATAGCATACATTTTATTGGGTCTGACTTATTTTGCTCAACATTATGTTTACTTGTTCATCCACATTTTGTCTGTCAAGCAAAGACCTGCCTTGCTATTCCTAGTATACTTTAATTCATTTCTCTCCAAATCTAGAGTTGTCTTTCCTCTTTCTTCTGACAACACATTATCTTATTTAAAAAAAAAAAAAAAAGATGGTTAATTGCCCACCTAGGTCTTTTACATGACTGACAAGAGACAGAACTGATCACATAGTCTGCCAGGCTTCAGTGTTACTATAAGCATCCTCTACCCAAACTTCCTTAAATCCTCTCTGTTCTAGATACATCATACTACATCTACTCTCTCAAAACACATAAATCATCAATTCTCTGATCATAAGAGTCTCTTTTCCTGGAAGCCCAGCCACTAAAATCTCTGTTGGTGCACTTTCAAAATTCCTTAGAATTCTTGGTTCTCTTCAGGCAGAATTAATGTCCTCCCCACTCATGGCACTTTTCACAAATATTTATTATGGAACTTCTAAAATTGTACCATTTTGTTTTCTTTTGTTTTTAGTATCAGGATCTCCAAAGAGTTTGAGTGCCAAGGTTGAAACATAGCTGTCAGTATACTTCTGGGACTTAGAAAAATATGCAGACTATTGTTACTGTTGTGTTGTTAGGTACTATTGAGTTGGTTCCAATTCATAGTGACTCCTAGGTATAACAGAATGAAAAACTTCCCAGTCTTGTACCATATCACAATTATTGCGATGTTTGAGCCTACCATTGTAGCTACTGTGTCAATCCATTGTATTGAGGGGCTTCCTCTTTTTTGCTTACCCTCTACTTTACCAAGTATGATGTCCTTCTCCAGGGATTGGTCCCTCCTGATAACATGTCCAAAGTACTTGCCATTCTAGCATCTAAGGAGCAATCCAGCTGTATTTCATCCAAGACAGATTTGTTTATTCTTCTGGCAGTCCATAGTATGTTCAATATTCTTCACCAACACCATAAATAAAAGGCATCAATTCTTCTTCAGTCTTCTTTATTTATTTACTGTCCAGCTTTTGCAAGCAAAAAGGTACTGAAAATACCAAGGCTTGGGTCAGGTACACCTTAGTCCTCAAAGTGATATCTTTGCTTTTTAGCACTTTGAAGAGGTTTTTTGTAGCAGAATTTACAATATGTCATTTGATTTCTTGACCTCTGCTTCCCTGGGCAATGATTACGGATCAACGTAAAATAAAAACTAGAATATAATAGGGACTTTTTGGATGTAAGAACATCTTGTTGGATGTAGGAACATCTTTTTGGATGTAAGAATGAATGAGTGAAGTGGAAAAGGAAGTTTGGTGAAATGGGAAAAACTGAGACTCTTATTTTGGAAGGCCAGGGTTTGAGTGTGACCTCCAACACTTGCTAGATTTGACAAGTTATAATTGATTCAGAATGGTCCCAGAGAAAAGACCAAAGATATTGACATTTACCTCCCTTTCACTCCATAGTGAAACCCTCCATTTGACTAGTCTTCTCCTTAATTGCAGAAGTCCCAGTCAGCTATTTGGTGCCTCACTCGAATATAAATGAACAAAAAAAAGAGAAAATACAGGAAGAAGTAAACATATGAACATCTATAATTAGTAATTGCAGAAATATAAGGGAAAGAATTGCACATATGAAATAGGAGTGGAATGCTAAAAAAAAAAAAAAATTAGACAATATAGAGGAGTTTCAGAAATTAGGAAAACTAGATTTCCAAAATTAAAATTTTAATTGAAAGACTGAAAGGTAAAGTCCTGGAAAAATTGAATGAAAAACAAAGAGATGGACAATTGGAAGGAAAGATAATGAGAAAATTGTGGTTAAATGCAGAGTTCCAGTGTCCCAGTAATAGACTTTCCAGAAAGAGAGAAGAATAAAAATTGAGAAGTGGGACTTATCAGACAAATAATATAAGAAAACTTCACAAAACATTAAAGAGTTGTGTTTTTAGACTGAGATCTTTTCAAGTAGCCAGAACAACAAAGAAAGACAGATATCACTAAGATACAGAGTTTTAAAATTCAGAATACTAGAGAGAAGGGGGAAAAAAGCAATTATTCACCAATGATTATAAATAAGAATGTCATCAGACTTTTAAACAATATTATTAAAATTTAGAAGACAATGAGCAATGTCCTTAAAATTCCAAGTAAAAACGATTTCACTCCAAATATTATACCTGGCCAAACTCTTAATCACAAATACATGTTTAGACACCTAGTATCAATTTAATTCATACTTTACATTTTTTAGGAAGTTCTTAAATTATTTTTCCAAAATAGGGGAGGAAACCAAGAGAAAGAAGGACAAGGGATCTAGGACAACAGGCAAGAGAAAAGTGAAGAGAAATCCCAGACTGATACTAAATGATACTCCTGGGGGAGAGCTAACCCAAAAACAACCATTCCAGATCGCAATGGAAGTGGCTTCCCACTTTGTTGATCTCTAGGTTGCCTCACTGTACCCTTTGGTACATTATCTGTGTGACTAATTTTCTACATTAAAGTATATAAATTTTAAAACAGGAAAAACAAGTGACTTTTTTGGGGAGAGGGTTGGGCCTTCACTTATATACATGACTTGCTGTTGTTATGTGCCATCGAGTCGGACGGACTCATAGCGACCCCTCCTTGGGTTTCTGAGGCAGTATCACTACTGAAGTAAATTGCCCCATCTTCCTTCCTAGGAGTGGCTGGTGGGTTTGAACAGCCAGCCTTCTGGTTAGCAGTCAAGTGCCTTAGGCACTATGCTACCAGAGCTCCCATATACATGACTATTCCCATAGAATGGGACTGACATTGGGAAAATGGGATTGAGGAATAATGGGAATATTTTATTTCACTTTTTTACTTTGGAAAAATATTACTTTTGCAATTTAAAGTTAATAATGAATATTTGTAAAGTGAAAAAATATTGAGAAGGAAAATAATCATGTTTCTTCTAACAGGTATGGAGAAGATAAACTTTTCAGGAGGAGAGCCATTTCTTCATGACCGAGGACAACACCTAGGCGAGCTGGTGAAGTTCTGCAAAATGGAGTTACAACTACCTAGTGTCAGCATTGTGAGCAATGGAAGCCTGATCCGAGAGACGTGGTTCAAAAATTATGGTAAATTGCATTGGTGGACACTTCAGTTATTGCTACATTGCATTTTATAATTGTGTTCTAGATTTCCTTCCATTCTGGGCCCTGAGCCAGATCTGCTAGGGGAAAGAAAGAGAAGATTAAAAAAAAAATATATATATATATATATATATATATTCTAATCTCTTTTCAAGTTGCCTATGGAATTCTGATAGTTTTAGTTTTGTGGGTCTCTGAGTAAACAAGTATAGCAACATTGGTAACAGAAAAAAAAAAAAAGTTAACTGTACCTTTCCTGTACATTTCATTTTACCAAGCATTAATACATGTGGCCTTAGCTTAACACTTGTTATGTGTCATTGAGTGGGAACCGACTCATAGTGACCCCTCCTTGGGTTTCCGGGACAGTATCACTACAGAAGTAGATTGCCCCATCTTCTTTCTGAGGAGTTGCTGGTGGGTTTGAACCGTCAGCCTTCTGATTAGCAATCAAATGCCTTAGGCACTTCGCTCCCAGAGCTCCCTAGCTTAACACTAGTGGGGAAAATTAGCACATTTGACAGTTTTGCAAGTTCTGATCTTATTGTTTGTTTACTGTTACTTTTTTAAATACTTGTGTGTTCCTTTTAATAATCACATTAGTCAATTATGTGATTGGGCTGAAGTAGCAGTGTTTACATTTGGCAGCACAGTTGGCTGCTGAAAAACTTTAAATATTTATGTTGAGACTAATTAAATCAGAATGTCATGGTGTATGGACTGGTTGTATTGAGGGGCTTCAAGTGATTCCAAACAGCAGTCAGGATTAAGAAGCACTGGATCCTAAGTTTGCTGAGGCTCCTTACAGCTAAGCTTTAGGTATATCTACTGTGAAAGGAAAGAAGCTCTGGTGGTGCAGTGCCTAAGGCACTTGACTACTAACCAAAAGGCTGGTGGTTCAAACCCATCAGCCACTCTGCAGAAGGGCAATCTATTTCTGTAAAGATTTATCATGTTGGAAACCCAAGGGAGATCACTCTGAATCAACTCAATGGCAGTGGGCTTTGTTTTTCATTTTTTTTTTTAACATAAAAGGAGCTTTGGTGGTGTAGTGCTTAAGGCATTTGGCCACTAACCAAAACGTCAGTGGTTCAAATTCACCAGCCTCTCCATGAAAGAAAGATGGAGCAGTCTGCTTTTGTAAAGATTTATAGCCTTGGGAAGCCAATTGGGGTTTCTATGAGTTGAAATTGACTCAATAGCAGTGAGTTTGATTTTTGGTTTAATATGCATGAAGTTCTTGGGTGGCACAAAAGTTTAAATTCTCAACTATTAACTATAAAGTTTGCTGCCTGAGTCCATCCAGAGGAATCATGAAAGAAATCTTTGGCTATCAACTTCCACAAAATATAAGAATAAAAACCAGTTAATAAAAAAGATCTTTGGAAGTGCCATTCAGCATGGTGCTATAGATACACACACCAGAATGACTGGCTGACAACAAGGATCCAAGAAACTAAGTAAACGAGACACACAAAAAAAGTCTTTGGATCCCAGAACACCAAGCAGAGAGTTGAAGAAACAGACTGAGCACTGACTGGAAGAAGAGGGACAAGTAGACCAATGGAAAAAAAATGGAGATTCATGGGTTGATGGCAACCTACTGCCTGACATGGAGCTATGTGGCCACTTTGGTAACACATAGAAAAATGATATGTAGTGAAGTCAAGAAAGAAACCACAAAGAGAGCACAGCTATTATCAAAGGTTAACTGCAAACAATCCTGGAATGAAATAACTAGATGGTCAGGACTTGGCCAGCAACAGTGCACCCTTGGGAAGTGGGTAATTGCAGAAGCAGTATAGATTTGAAACCAGGGAACCATGGGGAAATGTATCCAGAGCTACCAAAACAGACTGAGTCATCTCAGCCTCAGTGAAAGAGGCAATGTAGGAGGGAGAACATAAACGTAGTAGAGTAAAGGGGAGGGACAGATGGGAAGGTGAGAGCTCCAGTTCCTCCAGTGAGTGCAAGAGAGGAAGAAGTCATGTACTTGCCTGCCTACCACCCTCCTATCCCCAACCTGATAAGCAGCAGCATCCATGCTTCCACACGCTACCCTCCTCCCATCCCCCCACAACCTTGAGAGCAGCAGCATTTATATTTCCATGCACTCATCCAACTCCTTCCCATCCCCTGGCCCAGTGAGAGGTGGCAACTGTATGCTTGCCTATGTTTGTCTGCCTGATACCCACCCACCCCAGCCTGGTAAGTGGCAGCAACCGCCTGCTCCCATGTGCTGTTTACCCACCACCCAACCATCCTGCCATTCATCTTCCGGACCAGTGAGCACCAGTGAATCCATATTCCTGCACAATTACCCACCCACCTTCCACTCCTCCTGACCCAGCATGCTGTGGCAAACACCTACTAACCATTCCCCAACCAGGCTAGGCAAAAAGTGCACTCATGCAGCCCCCCCTCCCAGCCTACCATCCAGCCCTACCCACTAAGAGGCAGAGAGAGCTTCCCTCATGCACATCTAACTAATACTCCAGAGAGTGGTAGAAATGTCATATCTGTGTGCCCACATATATGCCACCTATGAGCACCCGCTGACTTGGCAAGAAGATAACAACCCACTGCTGCCTGCTCCACTCACTCAGCACACTCAACACAGCTGCTACTCTGCCCACTGAGCAAGTGACTTCACCTGTTCCTGCACCAGAGGACTGATGACAGATGGCTGACAGTACCTACCCAGCTGGTCCTCAAGGGGCATAATCTATGTGTAATTGTAATTCCAGAATGGGAGGCAACAAAAATAAGTACAGACAGAATGAAGGTGAAGATTACTGTATAAAACTTCCCTAATTTCATGAAAGATGAGAATAAAACCATCCAGGAAGCCCAACGAACCCAATACAAGGTAGACCCCAAAAGAAAATCACCAAGAGATACCATAATCAAACTTTCCAAAACCAAAGAGCAGCTTGGGAAAAATAAAATATTACAAAGACAAAACAATAAGACTGAGTTCTGATTTCTCAGCAGAACTATACAGGCAAGAATGTGATGGAATGACATATATAAAATTCTGAAAGAAAAAAAAAATCCCAACTAAGAATTATATATCTAGCAAAATTGTATCTCAAACACAATTGTGAAATTAGAACGTTTCAAAATAAAAAGAAATTAAGGAAATTTGTAAGCACCAGATCATCTTTACAAATTGGTAAGTGTTGCATATATACTCACATATATATATAATAGAGCACATAGGGGCACAGTTATAGAAGCTACTTAGATATCAGGACTGAACTACTGGACTTGAATGCTAGAGACCATAGTCTTGGGGGACATCTAGATCAATTGGCAAACAAATATTCTACATCCTAGTCTGGTGAGCAAAGTCTGGGGTCTTAAAAGTTTGTAAGCAGCCATCTAAGAAGTAACTTGTTCTCTTCCCACGCAAAACAAGGGAGAGTGAAGAAAATAAACACTCAAGGAAGCATATTAGTCCAGAGGACTAAAGGACCACATAAATCACAGCCTTCTCTAAACTGAGACCAGAAGAAATACATTAAACCTGGTTACCACTGCTAAATGCTCTGACCAGGACCACAGTAAAAGGTCCTGTTTAGAATGGTAAAAATTGTAGAACAAAATTCAAATTAAGTTAAAAAAAAAAAAAAAAAAAAAAAACAGACTTCCTGGTGAAAAAGAATGGAGAAATCCTTGAGACTATCATCCTAAGACAACCTTCTAATTTGAAACTGAAGATACTCTCACAGCAGTCTGATCCCCACCATACATGGGGAGCCGTGAGTCAAGGACTGATGAGTTGGCATTTAACAACAGCAACACATGCGTACATGTATGCCAGAGTTTCTAAATAATCATGTACAATTATCTGTATTATCTTATTATGTGTATATATTGTTTTCAGGATTGTCTCATATAAGTACCAAATGTCATTCACATCTCAGTGATGCTTGTGAGTTGTTTTGGTTCTCTAGTGCTACTCTAACAGGAAATATCACAAATAGGATGGCTTCAAACAAACAGGGATTTGTTCTCTTACAGTTTTGGAGGCTAGAAATCTGAGTTCAAGTGCCAGCTCTAGGGAATGGATGAAGGGCCCTTGACCTTGGGCTTCATCTCTGCCTCTTGCTCCTGGCCCACTGAAGCTAGAGGTGTCTCTTCACTCAGGCAGCTGCTGGCTGCTGAGGCTGACAACCCCAAGGTTGACAAGTAAAATGGCACAGTACCAAAATTATCAAACTACACGGCAGGTCACTGATTCAAGTCCATTAACAGTCCCAAGACTGGCAGACAACACGGCAGGCTGTTGAACAACAACTCAGCTACATGCAGGATTCAATTGTGCCAATAGCTACAGAAATCTTTCTCAAAGTGTCTTCTTATATACAGGAAGCAGACCACATCCCGAAGGCAGCTACTCAGCTGCCCCAGTAGATTCCACCATGGAGTTGATTACCAGTCTCATCATGGGGAATAATTACATCCAGCTGCCCGGCCACTCAAAATCAGGCCTAGCCAAGTTGACACACAACTTATCTACCACGTGATTATAAGAAAATATTATTTTTTTAAAAAAATTATAACATAGAAATAAACAAGATATGTTTTATAATAATGAGATATAAACTATCTAAAAGGCTTGGTTTTTGGATAGAAATGTTTAAAAGTTTTCATTTTCCCTCAGGTGAATATTTGGACATACTTGCTATCTCCTGTGATAGCTTTGATGAGCAAGTGAATGTTCTTATTGGTCGTGGCCAAGGAAAGAAGAACCATGTCAAAAATCTTCAAAAACTAAGGATGTGGTGCAGGGATTACCGAGTGGCATTCAAGATAAATTCTGTCATTAATCGATTCAATGTGGAAGAGGATATGAATGAACAGATTCGTGCACTAAACCCTGTCCGCTGGAAAGTAAGTACACAGTGTTGCATTTTCTGATTTTTACCATGAAAACATTCAGGAAAGCCTTTCTTCAAAGAAACCAAAAGTGATATGATCCAAAGAATTCTGGCATACTGAGCTAGCCTGGAAACCTAGTCCTTTATCCTTCTTCTACCTTTGTTAAATGATCAACTACTTAAGCTTTATTTGCCTCAGTTTTATTGTCTGAGGCAAAGAAATGGAACTAATTTCCTTCTGGAATATTGTAAAAATAAGTTCAAAAGGTCTGCCAAGTACTTGGAGATGTTGTAAAGGATATTTGCTTATAAACTCTAAAGTCCAAATTATATCATTTTTTAAATTTAATATTACTAGATTTCTTCTTAAAACTCTTATTTAGTTATAATGAATATATTCTCTTCATAAGTTCTGATGTTATTAAGATTTTTATTGAACCGTAGAAGACATTGTGGGCAAAGCCATCCAAATTTTGTCAAAATACCCATGTTGTGCTTGAGTGTACTTAAGATTCCAACTTGTATTTTGATCTCCCATTCTGTACCTGAAATAAGAATAGGTGCTGTAGATAAAAGGATGAATAAGACATAAGCTTCTTAAGGTGCTCACTGTCTAGTGAGGAAGACTGTCATGAAAACAAATAATAAAAACATCATGTAATGAAATGTCAGTGGTGATCTGAGAGATCACAGAAAAAGGAGTGACTGAGGAAAGAAATAAAAAGAGTTAACAAAGAAAATAATATTTAGGACAGTTTGAGAATTTACTCTAAGCCGACATAATTTTAGAGTAGATCTGAAAACCACATTTATTAAATGTTATGTAGAATATTCCTTACATAAGAGCCCTGATGACCTGGGATCTGTTCTGACTCTGTCTTTGATTAGCTATCACTTTTTTGTCATCTTGGACAAATCATCTGCCTTCTCTGGGACTGAAGTTTTCATTTTCAGATGATGATATTACTTATAATGAAATAATACCAGAAAGATAGATAAACATATATTCATGTATAATGAAGTATTGAAAGTGAGTATTTAATGACTTTGGAAAACTATCCTTATATATTAGTTGAAAAGCAAACAGATTCTAGAGACTTTTATAAAGATATGTTAAAAATCAGAAGCAACAACAAAATGGTGAAAATACTTCACTCTTGGTTTTAGAATTGAAAGTTATTTGTTTCTTTTCTTGATGCTTTCTTTTACCCCATGTTTCCTTCAAAGAATATCCATTATTTTTCAGTTTGAAAAAAAATTAGATTATATGACAAATGTAGGAACTCTGGTAGCGTAGTGCCTAAGGCACTTGACTGTTGACCAGAAGGCTGGCAGTTCAAAACCACCAGCAACCCCTTCAGAAGGAAGATGGGGCAATCTACTTCTGTAGTGATATTGCCTCGGAAACCCAAGGAGGGGTTTCTATGAGTCGGGTGCGACTCAACAGCATATAACAACAACAACAACAACAGCATGACAAATGTAATATAGATCAGTTGTTTTTTTTTTTAAATTATATTTTAGGAGTGTATTTGCTTCTACTGTCATATACCTGAATTTCGGAGTTAGCTTCATTTCCCTAAATCATTGTCTTTATAGAATGTTTTTTAGTCTTCATTGCTTAAAAGGAAATGAAGCTTGGATCAGAGGGAAATTAAGAGGGATGAAAATGATGAAAGTTACAAAAAAAAAATTACACTTGTTTTTCAGGTCTTCCAATGCCTAATAATCGAGGGTGAGAATTCTGGGGAAGATGCTCTAAGAGAAGCAGAAAGATTTGTCATTAGTGATGAAGAATTTGAAAGATTCTTAGACCGCCACAAAGAAGTTTCCTGTTTGGTGCCTGAATCTAATCAGAAGGTTGTATAAAGCAAAAGTTGTTTTATTTACCATCACAAGTGTAGATTGATTCTGAACAGGGAAATGGCTGCTTCTTGTCCAATGCAATCCACACCTTCTTATTTTAGAGGGTACAGGATGGAGAAATGAAGGAGTACAGTCTTAGGAGCCAAAGTTGAAGTTCACCATCATCTGTGCTACCTTCCAGTTGTGTGGGCTTTTAATGAATTCTGTTTTCCCATTAGAAAAAAAAAAAAAAAAGTTTGTGTGTGTGTGTGTTTACAAATACTTTATACATATAAATACACACACATATACATAAGTAACACACATATATATTGATATATATATATAAATACACACACACACACACACATATATATATATATCTCAAAGCAATACTGCCTAAAACAGAAGGAACTGATTGGCACTGTATTGGTATCAACAGTATATGTATTGATATTAACACTATCACAATATTTACTTAAATTATCTCCATGAATAATTTCAAAAGTTGCATAACAATGTAGAAGAAATGATACATCAACTCTTTAGTTATCTAAAATGGCTACATTTGGGTCCATATTATTAGTATAAACTTCATATAATTCATAGGCTAAGCAATATTGACCAAAGCCTGTCTGAACTATGGAGTTTCCAGTTGTTACTATAGGCACAGTGAATGTTTCAATGGTGTGTTATAAAAAGGTAAAGAAAAAAGAATTCCTATTTCTCCCTGCCATAGTGTCGGAAGCTTCTTATATGTGAAAGTTATAAAGAAATTAATATATATTTATAATATAATGAATATATATTCATAAGAATATATATATATAATTCATAATAATAAAAAAAAACCTCACTGCCATTGAGTCAATTCTGACTCATAGTGACCCCCATTGGGTTTCTGAGGTGATAAATCTTTACAAAAGTAAATTGCCCAGTCTTCCTTCCATGGAGTGGCTGGTGGGTGTGAACTGCCAAGCTTCTAGTTAGTAGTCAAAGCTTTAGGCACTATGCCACCAGAGCTCCTTAATTCATAATATCTTAATTGTAAATATATAAACAAAACCCACTGCCATCAAGTTGATTCCAACTCACAGCAACCAGCAACCCCAATTGGATTTCCAAGGCTATAAATCTGTACAGAAGGAGCTCTGGTGGCATAGTACCTAAGGCATTTAACTGCTAACCAGAAAGGTTGGTGGTTCAAACCCACCAGCCACTCTGCCAAAGCAAGACTGGTCAAATCTACTTCTGTAAAGATTTACCACCTCAGAAACCCAACGGGGGTCGCTATGAGTGGGAATCAACTCATTGGCAGTGGGTTTGTTTTTTTGTATTCAGAAATGCGGAACTTTTTATGTAAAAGTATAATGCTGTAGGTTGTAAATAATTGAAGGCAACCTGATATTCAGGATGTAGTGAGCAGGTAATTTTTTATATGTTCCCAGAATGAATGTTATACTAATCAAAAACCACATTTCAAAGAATATTTAAAATACTAAGTACCAAGGATAAATTCTCAAAACATAATCCAAAACCCAAAAAAGCCAAACCCACGGCGAATCATAGCAACCCTATAGGAAAGAGTAGAACCGTCCAAGAGCTTTTCCAAGGCTGTAAATCTTCAGTGAAGCAGACTTCCTCATCTTTCTCAGGCAGAGTACTTGATGGGTTCGACCTTCCAACCTTTGGGTTAGTAGCCAAGCTCTTACACACTGAGTGACTAGGGCTCCTTTTATAACACTGTTTACAAATTAGTACAGCATGCGAAATTCAATTAAGTTTAATTCTACCTAATGTGCAAAGAAAATATTTATATATGTGTATAGCTCAAATTAGTGGGTGTATCAGTAATTTTTGTTTTCTTTCTTTGTAACTTTATGAAATTTTAAAATATTAGCTTTATCACTTGAAAATTAATTAAAAAATGAAAACTTTTCTCATCTGCTACCAAAAAAGTAGATCTGCAGCAAAATTTCTCCCTCATCTGTTTATAAGATGTTAGAAATTTCAAAAACAGAAATTATCTCCTTTTGCTTTTGACTTCTGAGCTTCTTGATAAATACCAAAACCAAACTCCCTGCCATTGAGTCAGATACTACTCATAGGAACCCCTCCTTGGGTTTCCAAAGCAGTATCACTATGGAAGTAGATTGTCCAACCTTGCTTCCGAGAAGTGGCTGGTGGGTTTGAACCGTCAGCCTTTTGGTAAACAGTCACATGCCTTAGGCACTATGCCACCAGAGCTCCTTCTTGATAAATAGTTGGAATTTAAAAGTTAATGTTTAGTACAGCATGGTTAGTATATCATTTCATTCTGGGAACATAACAATATCCCTGAATGAAAGACTGGCCTTCCAAAAGGAGAGAGAACATAACAAGAAAACTGTCATATCCATGTACTATTTTATTTGAGTTTTTAAATCCTAACTTCATTATGTAGTTAATGTAAGATAAAATAAAATATAATATTGTTCTTGGATCTGCTAGGCCTTTTATACATCTCAGACAATTTTCATAAATGCTTTATGAGCTAGGTTTTATTATCCCCATTATACTAATAATGAGGTAAAGTCTCAGCTGTTAATTTACCTGATTTATGTCAGAGACAGGCACATTAGAGATAAAATCAAGATTTTGATGACCCCAAAGCCTATGCTCCTTCTACTAGCCAGTACAACTGAAATTTTATTGTGTAGGCAAATTACCTGGGGATCTTTTTGAAATGCAGATTGAGATTCAGAGTATCAGAGGTTAGACCTGAGATTCTGCAATTTTAGCCAGAGGTGGCTAAGCACAGGATAAAGCAAACTATCACCTGAGGGACAAATCTAGCCTGCTGCCCACTTTATGTATCTTATAGCTAAGTGTGGTTGGGAAAATAATCAAAACAGGAATAATGTTTCATGTCCAAACAAAATTGTATGAAACTCAATTTTCAGTATTCATAAATAAGGTTTTGATGGGACATAGTCATTCCATTTTTTGCATGTTATCTGTGGCAAATTTCAGGCTACAACTGCAGAGATGAGTAGTTGTGAAAGACCCGTAGAGCCAGTAAAGTTGAAAATACTTACTATTTGATTCATTAAGGAAAGTTTGCTGACCCCTGCTCTATACCAGTAGAAGCCAGAACTCCATAAAAGTAATGTCGTTGTTGTTGTTACTTGCCAATGAGTCAGGACCCTGGCTCATGGCAATTCTATGTGCTACACAGTAGAAAACTATAGAGTTTCCTTGGCTGTAATCTTTACAGAAGTGTCCTGGTTACACAGTAATTAAAGCAATTGATGGCTAACCAAAACAGAGATGGTTCAAATCCACCAGTTGCTCCAGGGGAGACAGATGAGGCAGTCCACTTCTATAAAGATTTACAGCCTTCTGGCAGTGCTGTTTTGTTTTGTTTTGTTTTGTTTTGTTTTTGTTTTTGTTTTTCCTATAGGGTTACTATGAATCAGAATCAAATCAATGGCAGTGGAAATCTTTACCAAAGCAGTTCACCAGGACTTTCTGCCATGGAGACGCTGGGTGGATTTGAACTTCCAAACTAGATTAACAGCTGATCACAAACCACTTGCACCACCCAGACTTACAGGAAAATTAGAGCAATATTAAAATCTTCAGTTAAAGCCATGTTGTAGCCCTCAGATTAAGGGGATTCTGATTTATATCTCATGGGGGCATTGGTGTTTTAGTGATAGAATCTTCATCTTCCCTGAGACACTCAGGTTCAATTCTTGGTCAATGTATTTCATGCACAGTCACCACTGGTCTGTCAGTAGAGGCTTTCATGTTGTTATGATGCTGAACAGACCAAGACAGACTAGGAAGAAAGGCCTGGTAACCTACTTTTGAAAATCAGCCATTGTAAGCCCTATGGATCACACTGGTCCACTCCTCTGCAATCCATCATGGAGAAGGTGCAGAACCAGGCAGTATTTCATTCTATTTCATTTATTGCTATGAGTCAGGGATGACTTAAAGGCAACTAACAACAGCTCCACCAGCAATTAACAAATCAAAAAGAACAAAGTGTATGTGAGGTGGACACAATCACTGTGAATATTGGATGATAAAGGAAAAAAAAAAAACTCTCCCATAGCTTGAGGAATGAGGAAATTGAGCTTGGGCATTTTATAGTCAAAGAAGCTGTGAAGGTCAAGAGACTAACATTTGACTTGCTCAGCATGGAGACATCCAGGCTTGCTCTAACTTGTTGCAATATGACTGGATGGACATCAATAGATACCCCTGGACAGGTGTATTAGGTGGTGATGGGGGCAAAGGCTGGTGACTCATCTTATAAGGTACATACCAAAAGGCACATACACGACACAAGAAAAGTTGAATACAGAAGTAATAAAACAACAACACACAAACATTGTAAGATAGACCATTGAACTTGCATACTGAAAACTACACTTGAAACTAAATTTGTTTTAATTTCTTCTTTGCAGATGAAAGACTCCTACCTTATTCTGGATGAATATGTGAGTATTTCTAATGAGTTATGAAATGATCACTTAAAATGTAATTAAGCAGCAATGACCGAGTTGAGTTATAATGAGTATAACCACTTAGAATGTGGCTGTCGTTCTTAACTAGCATTCATATTTTTCTTGTCAATGATTAGTATGAATATTCTAGAATCCTTTCTTCAAAGTGTCGAAGTGTGAATTCTGCACTTTGACACACATTAATTATCTTGAACCTGGGTCTCTGTATTTGCTGATGCTGTGGTCCATTCTTAGCCCTTTGTGCTACTTTGACTGGGAGCTGAAAGCACTTCCAACCTCACCCACAAGCTCTGGGCCTCTTTACACTGTGCTTCTTCACAACACACAGACTCCTACTGCACTCTGGGTCTCAGCCCTAATTGTCTCAGGTCTTTGCTGTACTGGAACTTGTTGTCTTTTGAACCTTGCCTACATCACTATGTCCCACATCACTAGGCTCCAGGATTTTACATATTGGAGATAAAAGGTTGAGATGTTGGTACTTATCTCCCCAGAGGCCCTGAGCATCTTAAATTAATTGTGTTTTTTTTCCACAGACTTCCTTTACAGAAGAACTTAGAGAAACTTTTCAAGCAATTTTAATTAAAAAGGGTAACAGGAATTTTCTACTCTTAGAAAAGACTAGAGATATTAAGTAACTCTCTTTTAGAGAGTCCAACTTAACCAGTGCCTTCCAAATTATTGATCACATCCTGGAGCTCTCATATCTAAGCTCTCTTTTCCAGCTCTATTAAAACATAGCACTCCAGTAACTTTTTGCTGATGAGAGATTAGGTTGTCTTCCCACAGATGGCTATTTAATCTTAATAATTCAGAAACTACCAGTTTGCCTTCTGACTGGTAAATGTTGACCTTTGTGAGGAGAGGCTTACAGGTCCTTTCCAAGCACCACTATCCATACTTCCACTGTCTTCCACAGAAAAAAGAAAATACACACTTCTTCAAATTGAAATGCAAACTACTTTTCCATTTTCTCCCTTTTTTTCTAGATTAGTAAACCTTTGCCAATATTTCTAGCAGAAGACATATAATTCCCTTCAAAGACCCATTTTTATGAAAGAAGTTCCAACAATAGCCATGTGTTCAATATTTAACTTGGATTTAGTTTTTTGAAAAGGGTAATTGTGACTTTTAGTATTTCATTATTTCCAAACTAATGAATGCTGCTTTAGAGTAATTTTATCTCTTGTCAATGTGAGCTTTATGGAGCATAACGGGAAATGTGAGAAGGCAAAGCTTTCATTTATGAGGTCAAGGTAGGTAGGGAAATTCAAACCAAATTTATTTCTGAAGTCCAAATTATCATGATGGACTTGAGATTTTGACCAATGTTCCATCTAGTCTCCACATAGATATAACAAACATAGTTGAATAAAAAGGTGCTTCTGACAATTTAATAACATTTTAATTCAACAAATCTAGCTTGAACTTCTACAAAACTCTCAGCATCCTGGTAGCTCATAAGAATAAAAAAGACCTTGTCCTTGCTTACAAGGTGCTTATCTTTAGAATAAAAAAACCAAAATATTTAGTGAATTATATGATTCTTCTTGATCTCTTGCCTATCTTTCTTTTCAGCTCCTCTCTTACCATTGTCTCCTTTTTTCAAAGAGGCATTTATTTTATTCCAGCAATATTATCAAGCTACAATTTCCTAATCATACTATACTACTCCATGCTTCTGAGTTTTTGTAATATTGTGCTCTTGAACTTGCAAATCTCAAAACATAATTCATATATCAACTTTTGGAGATGCTTTCCCTTGTTAGACTTGTATATAATTCTATTTAACATACACTTAATCAATCTGATGTGTTTGTGTCTGCCCCTTCCATTAGAATGAGTGTTGGTTGAGTAGAAAGATCCCCCCACCCACTGCCATTGAGTTGGCTCCGACTCACAGTGACTACTCCCTGGGTTTCCAAGGCAGTATCACTATGGAATTAGATTGCGCAACCTTCCTTTCAAGGAGTGGCTGGTGGGTTTGAACCACCAGCCTTCTGGTTAGCAATCAAATGCCTTAGCCACTACACCACCAGAGCTCCCGAGTAGAAAGATAGGGTCCAGAAATTTAGTATGTTCAGTAAAGAATTTATTGCACAGTTCTTAATAAACTTATGTTAATATAAGTGGAATACCAGAAATTATTTTGGGTTACACCCTTAAATTGGGTTTTATAGGATATATTACATAAAAATAACCCAATTTCTGTCATGACTTTCCTAGATGCGCTTTCTGAACTGTAGAAATGGACGGAAGGATCCTTCCAAGTCCATCCTGGATGTTGGAGTAGAAGCTGCTATAAAATTCAGTGGATTTGATGAGAAGATGTTCCTAAAGCGAGGAGGAAAGTATGTGTGGAGCAAAGCAGATCTAAAGCTGGACTGGTAAAGCTGGAAGTGGAAGAAGCCTCTAGTCCAACTGTAGGAGAACATTACCCATACTCGAAATGTGGCTGTCATCACCAGCAATGCTATGTGCTGGCCTTTCTCAGTGGTCAGGAATTTGACTTTTTATTGCATAGGACATCTGATTATCTGTGGCAACTGAATATAAAAATGTGGATAGTTGAAATCCACATACATTGCAAAACCTCTAACTTCAGTTAATTAGTTTATTACTTTATTACTATTGAGAAAGTACTTCAGTTCTGGGGCTTGATTTATTTCAAAACTGGGCTACACAGTAACAAAAAAGTCTAGATGAACTAGGTATATACAAGACGTATAATGAAGTTCATAAGCTTCAACAACTCTTGTAGCGTCTATATTTAATTTGGATTTGATCTTTGTAAGCAATGTCCTTTATGATTCCAGGATTTCAATTTTTGATCTCCCTGCCCCAGTTTATTCTTTTGATCATCAGTTCTTCTCTGGTAAATTTTATTGAGATACTGGTTTTCACATCTAGAAAAATTACAAAAATCTTTCCTCCACTTGTTTGCTCTTGTTGGCATGCTCTTCCTTTTCTGTCTTTATACCATTGTGACTTTGATTTTTACATAGAAATTGAGGAATATTCAGCAGATTTTTTAATACTAACATTCTTACCAGTTTTCAATAAAATACAAAGAAGGAGAGGAGATAGGTAAAGATGTTCTGAGATGGTCTCTGCCCACTGTGACTATCCAAGCATTGCCATCTCTGTAACTCCTCTTTCTCTTCAAAGATTCTTAAAAAAACATATTTTTATATTCCCTGATAAAGTTGATATGAGTGTGATAGTTGGAACTGTGTGTCAACTTGGCTGGACCACAATTCTGTGTGGTTTAAGCTGTTGTGATGTGGTTATTCCCATGATGGGATCAGATGATTATATTTTGAGCAGGCAATCTGTTGAAAGGGAGTTTCCCTAGGGGTGTAGCCTGCTTCCAGTACATCCAAGGACATCCTGGGAAGAGAGACATTCTTCTGTGGATCAGAATTCTGTTGTGCTGTCTACAACTGTCGGTGAGTGAACAGTCCACCATTCATCCTGGCGATCTTGGATTCGTCATTCCTTGGAGTCAACAGCTGTTGTGTCCTGCCTGCCAGCCTTGAGCTCCTCAGCTCCTGGGCCTGCAAGAGTTGGGAAAAGCCTCCAGCTTGACATTGGATCCAGGAACTTTGGACTT
>NW_006921612.1:12948551-12950439 GCF_000298275.1 Orycteropus afer afer | reverse complement strand
TATATATATACATATATATATAAGCTTTACTGGTTTTTGTTTCTCTAGAGAACTCAGAGTAACACATATGGAATTAGTCCCTGGATTGTTGTGTGAAACTATTACTTAAGCCACATGAGTCTGTCAAAGCAAAAACATGAGTTTATTTAAATAGATGCTTGTTGCCATAACTGATAAATGACAATGTGATGAATTGGCATGTGCTGTTCTAAAGAAACACGGAACCAATGAGGGGGAGAATACCATAGAGAGTATAGAATGTAATTGTGTTTTATGTAAATGAAGCCATGACACAATTTAATGTTTCTTAATTAATTCTGAATCAACTGAAACAAGATATAATCTAGGCCAATGTGGAAAAAAAAAAAAGAAAAAGCAGGGCCTTCTTTTTCTAGCATTAAGAAAGAGAGCTCAGGCAAAATGCCACTTAGAACTGGGTCAGGGGTTAAAAAAAAAAAAAAAAAAACACGATGATGGTAGAAATATCATATGCAGTTTATTTATGTAACTTAGTATCTCATTGCCTGCAAAGTAATAGTTTCCTATCATTGCTTAAAAAAAAAAAAAAAAAGAAAGAAAGAAAGAAAGAATGTTTTTGCCAAGCAAGAAAACAGAAATTTTAATCAGGCTGTAATTCCAGTGTCAATCACTAGGGGGCATTTAAACGTTAATTCATTGACGAGCCTTGCTTTTTATGAAGCCTTTTCTTCATAATCTTCTGTCACAATTAGTTATATTTTTAGGGCTTCATGATTTTGAAATGTTTAGTTTTTGGGTTTGTTTTTCTCAGAAAGATGTTACTACATCAAGTTTTAAGTTACAATAACTGAACTGAAAAGTGTGACATATATAAAATAGGGTAAGGTGTCTTGTATTTTTCATTTTTATTCATTTTTTTTAAGAAAAGAGAAAAATGCATTAGAAAGAATTTGTTTTGCATGGGTTTTGATAGCCTCTAAGCTGTAATGATCTTCACATAGTCAGCAACAACACAAAGCACATTGCTAAAATCAATCTTTTCTTCCATTAAATGAATGAACATTTCTCCTTCTCACATTATTCAATAAGAAAGAAAATTTTGCAAAGAAAGATTTTTCTTTCTGAAATACCTGAATACATTGTCAGATATACAGTAGATGCTCAATGTCATCTGAAACCATATCTGAATCTGAAATTCACATCATCTGAGTTGGAATGAATTTTTCCTAATTGAAGGAAAAGTGCAATTTTCCTCCTTAAAGAGAAACATAAAACAAAATCAAAAACTTTTTAAAAATATTCAAGTGTTTATTTTTCATAAAGGGTGAATAAAGAATTTCAGCATTAGTGTAAAATTTAAATTTAACATATAATTTTTATGTATACATTACTTCAGTTTTAAATATGAGTGTTAGGTTTATGAAATAAATTTCTTTTTGTTTGGAAAACAAAGGATAAATTTAACTGAGGTATCTCAATTTAATTCTGTTAATTATTGTTTAAGTTTATACCATAGTAGCATGAGTGGTATTTTGTCTCAAGAAATCTAATAAAATCAGACATTATTACTAACATACTGGTTTAAAAAGTATAAATCATCTCTATTATGTAGTGATAAATAATGACAGTGGCTTATTTTCTGTTACATTTGAAGATGAGTGAGACCATCTTGAGCCCATGATTTATCTCTATCTGGAGTTCAGTGTCTAGCTGCTGGGTATATAGAGTGACACTAAAACTCTTGAACAAAGTATTAATGTTTCTCTATTAGGCAATAATTCATTCAGTCATCTCCCATCTTTTGAAAGCACTCTGTTTAATCAGTTGTGGTTGATAGAGACAAATTATGCTATAAGATTTTAAGGCTATGTCTTGACTGTGTAGATGAGGTCTTAATTTTAAGGAGATA